>NW_014542002.1:167662-210818 GCF_000741045.1 Vigna radiata var. radiata | reverse complement strand
ACAACATTTGAGCTCAATGCTTTTCACTTGCTTTTTCAACTCTCCCCCAACAACCCCAAACTTGAACCTTTTTATCACATACAATTAAGCTCATCCCAACTCAAGGTAAAGAATTTCAAAACAAGGGTTCACACACTGTTTAAGGCTAAGGTTCAAAAAGGGTAAAATATTTTTAAGCATTTTGGGTGAAAATTTGGCTAGAGAAGGGTTTTCAAATATGCCCTTGATCATATGACATTCACATGCAATTCAATCGATCATCAAGATTAAGGCAATATCATCCATGTTTTCCTGCGAACAATACATGCAACAATAAAAACTCTGGAGCTCAAAATCTCACACATATGCTTCCTCACACACAATTCATTCATACACCATGCCTAGCATCATGACCACAATCATAAATTCATCACCCATCTATTTCCTGGATATCAACATGCATTACAACTAAATTTTCTTTCACATCAAATAGTCATCAAATAGATCCATCATGCACATCAGTTAGTCAAACATTTTCAGATTAAGTAATAAAGCCAAGAATACACACCAAGATTAAAATTCAACCTATTCTAGGAAATTAAAATGCAAGAGTTTAAGAAGAAATTCTAGGTTGCCTCCTAGTAGCGCTTGTTTAACGTCGCGAGCCTGACCCAAACCTGGTTGGCACTCGTCAGTAAGTGCACTATCTTCCACCACCCATCAGTAGGTGTACCGTCCGGATATCCTTCAGTGGATACCAAAAATTTAGCATCCCTCGGTAGATGTTACCCAAGAATTGTTCACAAAATTCAAAAATACAAGTTCCAAAGAAAATAAAACCAAAAATCGAAAAAGAAAATTGTTCCTATAAATACAAAATTTTATTTCCAACAAGATCAACTCTTCTTCTTCACATTGGGATCTCCATTATCCCACCAGCTCACTTTTATTCGGTCCACCTTCTTGGTCACTTTTGAATATGGTCTTTGAATCTCCACCATTCCTTTTTCCTTTAACTCCTTGACCATCAATTCCTTTCTCTTAAATCTCACCTTGCTCCGTGGTAGGAATGGATCTTCTTTTGCTCTTGAATGAATGGTTCTTCTCCCTTTATTTTCAGGCACCTGCAAAACACAACAGTTGTCAAAATAATCATCACCTGTTAAGCTTTCTTCTTGTTCTTCATTCACCTCTGGCTTCTCAAATGTTGTTCTTTTCACTGTCTTAATCTCATCCCCTTCACGGCCAGTATAGAGAAATAAATACTTCAAAGTATCTCATCATTATTCTTCCATTATGAACATCAATAAACATCTTTGATGTTACCATGAAGGGTCGCCCAAAAATCACAGGATGCTCATCTTCTGTTTTAACATCCATGACAATGAAATCTGCTAAAATCTCAAGATAGTCTATTCGCACAACAACATCTTCCACCATTCCTACTGGCCTTTTTTTAGAACCGTCTGCCATTGTTATCGTCAAATCAGAGGGTTTCAACACAAGTCCACCGATTTCCTTCAAAAGTTCTGTGGGTATCAAGTTGATGCTGGATCCAAAATCTATCATAGCTTCCCCATCCCAATCATTCAGGGAACATAACAGTGTTAAACACCTTGGATCTTTGGCCTTAGGAGGATAATTACTCTTTTGTGGGTGAACAACAAGATCCTCTTCTTCATCAGTAAGCTCCATCTCATCCTCCTTGTGATTTTTGATTCTTTATGAATGGGGAGGACTCTGCTCATTTTCTAAAGGTGACACCGTCACTTCACCAACTTCTTTTTCCTTAATATTTTCCTCTCCTTCATCTTCGCTGCTCATGGGTTCAAAGAATTCACCCATTAGCGTCTCTTCTTCTTCACTGTTAAGCACATGGAATGGTTCAATATCTTCCTCCCAACTATCTCGACTGTCTTCGTCCCAACCACTCTGACTTGTCATAATCTTGCACTCCCTCTTAGGGTTAGCCTTAGTGCTGGCCCTAAACTGATTTTTTTCTGTAATTTCTATCCTTGTTGCCAGCTGCCCAATTTGTGACTCTAGTGATTTAAAGTTGGCCTGATTGTTATTCACTTGTTGCTCATATCTTTTGTAAAAGTCATCAAATCGACTACTCAGGGCTCTGACAGACTCAGTCAAATTACTTACTTGCTGCCACAGAGGTAATGGTTGTTGTTGCCGGACGTTTCCTCCTTGACCCGAAGAAGCATTCTGGCTTTGCCCAATACTTGGATGATTTTTCCAACCTTGGTTAGAGTTACCTTGGTTGAAATTTCCCTGTTTGTACTGAAATTGGGCCCCCATATAATTTACGTCCTGCTGCATCTCTTCTGTAAAAGCACATTGACCATTAATATGGTCACCACCACACAAATCACATAATTGTTGTGCCTGGGAAATAATTCTGAGTCCCCGAGGAAGTTCAGAAACGACCTTTAGCAACTTGTCCAATTTCTGACTGAGGAGGTGATTTTGTGCTGCTGCTGCTGCGTCTTCAGTGGGGAGATGTAAAAGTCCTCCTTTTTGTGTGCCTCTTTCATTCTGCGACACTTCATTGAGAGTCATCTCTTCAATTAAGTTGTACGCCTCATCCTCTGCCTTTCTATTAATGCTACCTCCAGCTGAGGCATCTATCATCATTTTGGTCTGAGCGCCCAAACCTCCAAGGAACGCTAGCAAGTATGAAGCTTTATCAAACCCATGAACTGGGATTGCTCTCAACAATCCTTTGAATCTATCCCATGTTTGCCCCAGCGTTTCTTCCATTCCTTGTTTAAAAGAAGAGATTTCTAACTTCCCCTGATTGATCTTTGGTGGTGGGAAGAATTTAGTAATAAATTGTTGGACCACTGCTTCCCACGTCCTGAATGTCCCCTCCGGGAAAGAATTCAACCAGTCTTTTGCATTTCCTCCCAGTGAGAAAGGAAACAAACTAAGTTTGACTCTGTCGTCCGTCACTCCAGTTATCTTCACTGTGTTGCAAATTTCTCCAAAGACTGTCAAATGCTTGTAAGGATTTTCATCTGACAACCCATGGAATTGATTGTTCTGGACTAACTGGATAAGTGCTGGACTCATTACCATGCTGGTTGTGTTGTCTGTTGGCACTGCAATGCTGTTAAAATTTAAGGGGCCAATTGTGTTAGTTGTGTCCCCTAGAGTGCGTCTGGGAGGAGGTTGATTGGCCATCTCCTCAAGATTTGGTTCAACAGTCTCAGGTGGAGTAACTTCTGGAGAAAGAGATCTTTCACAAAAAGGGCGTCTCTTCCTCCTCTTGTATGGTAGACCTTCTAGCAAAGGTTGTTGGTTTTTCCTGCTTCTAGTATGTATTGTCTCCTGCATGCACAAGAAACACACCCTAAAAGCACTTTTAAAGAAAAAGATCAAACGCAATAAAAGAAAAATAAAAACAAAAATAATTACAATCAAGTCAAATTCAATCAATTCACACTACTAGCAAAATAAACCTCGAGTCCCCGGCAACGGCGCCAAAAACTTGTTGACGGATTGATAAGTGTACCAAATCGTACAAGTAATATAAATGGTAAGACCAAGTATCGTTTTTCCCAAGAGACTCGTATGACTTTCTCTTTCACGTGAATTAAAATAATAAGACTTGAAAAATAAAATTTAATAAACTGGATTTGAGGATAAAAATATTAACATGCAAAATAAATGTTGATTCAATTGACAAGTGAAAACAATGGATGGATGGATGTTGTTGGGTATTAACAATTTCATCTATTCCACTCTCTCTTACATACTACCCTTGATTATTAGATTGATTAAATTGTTATGCGACTTTCTTAGCCTCTCCTTAACCCGATCCCTCAGTGAAAAGGGCCTAATATCAATTACCGGCTTGCTATCCCTAGCCTCCCCTAGTAATTAATATCGCATTATAAACAAAAGTTAGCGCAATTGATCGTCCTACCCCTATCCTTAGGTGGTATTGCAGAATCAAGAGATTACTCACCAGTTCATGTCATTACCGCACGTCCCCATGTCAATAACGACAAACAATGATATACTGAATGAGTTAAACGATAAAAGCCTTAAGCACAGATGATAACCCAACAATAATCAATCAAAACATATGGAGACCATATAAATAATCAATAGTTTCAATAAGAGAGAGTATCAAAAGATTACATTGTATTCCCCAACAAAAATAGGGTTTAGCTCACCATGGACATGGTGAAACTAGATGAAAAATGGAAGAAGAATGNAAGAGCAAACCCTAGAAAAGATGAAAAGGAGCCTAAGCATCCAAGAGATCCTCTCCAGAGAGCAAAATTAGGTTTGGCCGTCTTCCCCTGTCAAAAGAATGTCTCTGAAGTCGTAGTAGGGGTATTTATAGGTGAGGAGCGCGTCAAAATCAGGCCCAAGTCTAGCGTGCCACCGTCGGGCGGTTTAAGTGTGCCGTCCGGTGGTTTTCCTCGCCACCGCCCAGCGGCAATCGCCAGCGCCCGGCGGTTTCTCTCAGCTTGAAATGTTGCCTACTCCTCGTCCTGGACCGCCCGGCGGTTTAAGTGTGCCGTCGGGCGGTACGTCGACTCTTCAAAACTTCATTTTTTTGTTCTTTTCTTGAGTCAACGACCTGTATCTTCAACTCCATTTTCTACTTCTCTCAAATTAGCTTCAAAATAATGCAAAACAAGCATAAAATCGCTAAAAACAACTTTTGACTCTCTCCAGATTCATTTATTGAGTTTTGCTTGATTCTAAGCTCGTTCCGAGTAGTAAAAGGTGTAATTTGGTCCAAATTGACATATGAAAATCACTGTTTTTCCACCTTCATCAGCAGGGACAAGTGTGACAGTAGATTCCTGAGTTGGTTGGTCAGCAGGGACATGTGATGAAAGCACAGGTCGTTGTGGACAAGTCTTTTTGTTGTGTCCCAGTTGTTTGCAGACAGCACAAGACTTTTTTCTCCCACCCTTTCTTAATTTGGAGTCATTCTTCTTCAACTCCCAAGGTTGTAGTCTTCATTTTTTCTTGGGTCATCCTGGCATTGCCCTTTTCTTTGGAGGAAGTATATCAGGATAAGGTGTAATCTCCCACAGATGTTGTCCGTTGATAGGATATATGATGCTGTTATAAGTTTCTTCATAAGCAGACTTGGTAAACCAATGGGCAATGTATTCTTCTACATTTAAGTTCAAGAACTTCATTGTAGTGATGGCATGAGTGCATGGAATGCCACTGATTAACCATCCTTTACAACTATAGTCTTTGTTGTCAAGATTGATAACAAATTACTCCCCAAATTGTGAAATGTGAATCACTTCAAATAATTGGTCTGAAGACCACCTATAATCAGTACAAAATCACAAAACAGTTATGAACAAAATAGGCATAAAGTGAATACAAATTTAATTGTATGAATATAGTTAACTTTGTAACCAAATCTTGTTAGCCATGACTGCTTTTGAAATCTGTTAAGTACCTTAGGGCAAACAGAACCTTGATATAATGCCATTTTATTCCTGTTGCTAGCCCATCTCTTCATAATATAAACTCTAATGTCTTCTAACATGGATATAATGGGCTTACACCTAGTATGAAGTAGCACACTACTGAAGCCCTCACACATGTTGTTGACAAGAGTGTCACAATGTGATGTATGGGTGAATCTAGATCTTGACCAATACCTTTGACATTAATAAATCAGTAAATATATGAATTCAAACTAAATATAACAGCAAATTTAATTGTAAGGAACAATGATTACATACCTAGGATGAATTGCAATCAAATATTTAAATGCGCCTAAATTGATCTCTTTAATTTTTCTCACTTCAGACTCCCATAATTGTGGATATGTGGCTGTTGCTGTACTCCACATGAGCCGTTTAAGGTCCTTTCCAGGATATTGCTTTCTGAAGTTAGAATACAAATGTCTAACACAATATCTTTGGTCTACCTTAGGTAAAAGATCTTGAAGAGCATGCAAAAGACCCCGACTTCTACAACATCACCATCACCCTGAACCTCCTCCTCAGCCTCCTCCATTTCTCTACCAACTTCTGCAACATCACCATTACCCTGAACCTCCTCCTCAGCCTCCTCCATTTCTCTACCAACTTCTGCAACATCACCATCACCATCACCCTGAACCTCCTCCAATTGTGTTCCAAGTTCAGCCTCAACATCACCCTCAGCCTCATGACTATCACCATCAGCCTCAACCTCTTTCATTTGAGTTCTAACTTCAGCCTCAACCTCACCATCAACCCAATCAATCATTTCTATTATGTCTGGTTCCATGGTATTATGAACCACGTACAAATGAACTTCATCATTTAACCTTGCAATATTCAGCATATGCATGACACCCCTATTATCAGTCAATAATTCTAACCTATCTGACACTACTGAAGCACCTCCTAAACTGTACCAAAGTTCTTTTATGTCCACGTGCCCTAAGACTTTAATTGAAGCTAATATTCCAAAATAGCTCCAAAGGTCTGGATCGACTGACCACTCTGTTATCTCTCCATCAAATAATAAATTTTCATTATCTAGTATAACAAAATGGCCAGTATGGTGGACCAAAACCTTAATACGTTCATCAGCCATGGTATTTTACCTATGAAGCACGAGATTTAAACACCTGTACGTAATGGGGGAAATAATTTATTATTACACTCTCTAATTAGTAAACACTCACACATAAAGGGAACAATGGAACAAACTAAGATCCCCACTAGGGAAACAGTGAGACAGACAAGGGGACCACTACTTTTTTATACTATTTGATAAATGAAATTCTTGGACCACAATGCCCGTAGTATAGTACACATTTCAACATGCAAAATCTGGCCCCATCATATAATAACATACCAAACTAAGATCTCATTCACAGAACAACAGAGTAAGAACATAGGTCATACATGTTATAAACATACACCAACAAAATCAAAATCGTGTCTAAATCCCTAACTCATAGAACAAATGGAACTAACCTGAACTGACGTAAATTTTGAACCTCCTTCAAAGCCCTCCACGTGATGATAGTCTTCGTCTACTTCTTCTTCTTTCCAAATGCAATCCCTAATTTTCGCTCACTCCTCAGGTTAAATCCCTAGCTCAGATTGAAATCCCTATTCCCCTAATGCAACTTAAGTTAAAAAACTTTATAGAAATATACGTGTCATAAATGATTTTTTTTTTAAATATAAATTCCACGTAATGGAATCACTTAAAATGACCAATTAATGTCCGTTACAGATCAACACTGCTCGTTACAGATCACAATAGTGCCAACGACGTCAGTGAGAAGTTAACGGAGAGGGCTTAGTGGCTTCAAATTAACAAATATGTGGATGCAATTGGGACCAAAAAAAACATGAGGACCCAATTGAGAATTGGGCACAAATATGAGGACTAAAACATATATTTAACCTTTATTTAATGTACTTAATTAGAATAAGTTAAGTAAAAGGGTTACATACATTTAGTACTCTTGACATAACCTCTACATAATAAATATATAAGAAAAAATATTTAATAATTTTATGTTTGATTATATATTTATTATTTATTTGTATTATAAACATTGTCATTATCTATAAGGTTTAATGTCTTTGGAGATTCCTATTTATGCGGATTCGTATTATTTAAGTCCTCGTATTCTAAAAGTTTTCAATTAGGTCTTTATTTTGGTAAAATTGAGTCAATAATGCCCTTGTCGTTAATTTTTGTGGACGGCGTTAACTTTCTTGCGATGTGGCATGCTGAGGTGTCCTTTAATTACGACATGGCACAGGTTAACCAACCAGAACATACCACCTCACTCCTCCTGCCACGTCATCTATGCCTTCTCCACATAAACCTTAATTTCCAAACCCTAGCTACTATGCGCTGCTATCGCCTTCCTCGTCGACAACCGTCCCCTCATCCTTTGCCGTGAACCTCCATGGCCATCGCAAGTCCTCTGTCACTCTCATCTACTTCTCGCGTGAGAATCTACTCCATCATCTTCTCCATGGCATCCACGCAAATCACACATTGCAATCGCGATTGAGCCACGTTTAAGCAACCATAAAATCATCACAGACGACGAATCAATTCACCAGCCACCGCTGTCCGCCACTTCGCCAACCACGAGCAACCTCTGAAAAACGTGAAAACGAGAACGCACAAATCACAACAATTAAACCCCCAAATCGTGAACCTCCTTCAATTCGTTCATCTTTATGCCATTGATGAAGCTAACCTGCAAATAGAACAATCAAACCCCAAATCAAAAAATCCCAAAATCGAGCAAGCAAAGAACGTGAAATCTTCGCATCGCATCTACGCCAATAGTGAGAGTCCATTAACCCAAATTCTCAGTCAGAACCCTAACCCAATATCGCAACAGAACGAAGGGATAATAAGAATAATCCAATCCTCAAATTTGCAGTAGTTGTCATTAGGGACCAACAAATTACCAATCCGATTCGACCCTTTTGAGCGTAGATATGCTATAGGCAGAGAGAAATCTCCTATAAATGTTGGTGCAAGGCACTTAATAAGATCTTCTTCAATGCCACATGTAGTTGTAACAACTACATCAACTTGCACATTGCAAAACGCATACAAAAAAAACAAAATTTAATAACTTGACTTGAATTTACTATTTAACCATGATGGTGCGAGAAGAATTGAAGAATACCATTGCAAAGACTTGAATTGGCCTTCGAACAAGGGAAAGTAACTCACCATGTGATGCTGAAGAAGAAACCGAACAATGTCTCTAACACCAGAGGAAATAAGATTAGAAGTGAAACCCATAAACACTTTACAAGTCACAGATTTTCGGGACTCCAAGTCCCTCTCATGGTCACTGCAATCCTGAGTCACAACTTCATCAACTAGCCTCCAATCTAGCTTCAACCCAAAAATCACAACTCAATACCTTAACATTCTCAGTCAGAAAAGGAAGAGGGGAATGAAGCTTCCTCCTTGCTCCGCGAATCAGAATAGAGGGACAAAGAAGAAACGCATCCTTGTCGCGTCCCGCGCGCCTCCGCTGGGCTCTCGTCGCCTCTACCGTCAACATGCGTATTTTAAAATTTAAAATGATATAAATATCCATGTAATAATCTCATACTGTGCCACGTCATAATTAAAGGACACTTCAACATGCCACATTGCAAAAAAATTAACGTTGTCCACAACAATTAACGACAAGGACATTATTGACTCAATTTTATCAAAATAAGGATCCAATTGAGAACTTTCAAAATACGAGGACCCAATTGATACATATCTACATAAATAAGGACCTCCGAAGACACTAAAGATATCTATAATCATTATTTAGAAACAATAGAAATATTTGTTTTAAATTATTTTTATTTAATTTTTTTAAGAGAATACGTAAAATTTCTATGTGCATCTAATAGGTTCTAATGTGAAAGTTTAAATTATAGGTAATATTAGGGGTTCAATAAGTTTATAGATATATGAACAAAAGTAAAGATATTTGGTAAATAATAAAAAAATACTCTCAGAATATTCTAGTTAATGTGCACATGTTTAAAGATGTTTAAGAAATATCAATATTATACATAAAGGTTTTACTAAAGTAAATGAATACAAAATCAGTTTAATTTCAAGTACTATGAAACAAAATAAAAGCATACCAACCAACTTGTACGTCCAAAATAAAAACACACGATTTTCTGAGCTTAAAAGAAACAAAATAAAAACACACATACGGATCAAAATAATAACACTGATTGTCTAAGCTTAAAAGAAACCAATCGCGATGAAGATTAGTTAATTGTCTATTTAATCTAAATAGACTAATAATCATGTTCAAATCAAATTGACTTGTGACTATTCTAATCAAAATTTATGATGAAAATTATAAATATAGATTTAAAAGTATGATTTTTGAGACTTTACTATGTATTTGTAACATTAATTGCTTAATCGATAAAATCCAAACTAACTTAAGTATTAAAATATTTTTAACAAGTATACTCAATTGGTTGAACAACACATTATCCGAATAAGAAGAGGACAATTAAGGAATAAGTAATAAGAAAATTGTTTAAGTGAACATTTGATTCTATATTTGGACGATCACCGTGGGGTCGAGTTAAAACTTATGAAACCCACATGGTAACCACAAGAAACATGGAAAACAACATAGCATCGGAAGAAACCATTAATGACTAGATGAATTAGATGGAAATGATGAGGAGAATGCAAAGACAAATGGATGAGATGTAGAGAAAATATGAAGAAGAGATAAAAGCATTACGGGTCAAGAAAGAGATCATTCGACAATAGAAGGATGGTAAAGGTATTATGCTATTCATCTTCACTCTTCAAGGACCCTTAAGCAACCTTGGGATGAACCAAATCGAAAGGTCCAGACGAATAGTTTCGGTACGAATAAAGACCACCGTCATTCCTTTGCAACTATTAACACAATTAGTTTGCTATAGTTCGTCACAAGAATCATGAAACCTCTTTATCTAGTAACTAAAGAATGCTAGTATTCAAGAAGTATGACATATTTACAAATATGTACGAATACATTCAGATCTTTGTGAACTTGATGACATTATACTTTACAAGTGATAGATGTGGTTCAACCTAATAATCTTTTAGGAACCAATTTATACGTTTTCTTCAATTTTAAACTTTCACACTATACTTTCCAATATGTATGTAATCCAATTAATTATTTTAATAAATTTTGCTAGTTTTCATGTTCACATTTTCCACTGTGAGCACTATAATGTAAAATGTAAAAGGATAAATTTGGAAGTACACGGTGAAATAAGTGAGTGTAAAAAACTGAAATAATAAATCTCGCTAAATCCAATCTAATGAAATTTAATTAGATTGATTTAAAATTATATTAAATTGGAGACAGTTTCTTCACGTAACATTTTATAATTCAAAATGAAAATAAATTTTTAATTAAAAAAACTTAAAAATAAAAAAGGACTTCCAAAAATTGAAGAGGGTTAAAAAAATAACTTCAAAATTGTACATTTGAAAAATCATTTTTAATTTTAGGATTACACAATACAAAATTTATTTTTAACTTCTAAATTGCACAATAAAAAAAAAAAAAACAAGAATTTTTTATGTGAAAGTATAAGAAATATATAGGGGTGCAGAAAGAAGCTGTCTAAATTTGATAATGAGACAACTTACACTCCTGTTTGAAAGAGGTTCTTGTTATCTTCAATCTCATAATCACTTTTCTTTTCAATGATTGAACGAAAATATGTTAGAGTTTGATGATTTGGGAAAATTATTCTCAACACACAAAATAAGTATATGTCTTACACTTTCCGTATAATTTTAATTTCCCACTTTTGAAAGCCAATCTCGTTTAATTAGTCAAAACAAACAGTTTTCTAAATAATAAATAAATAAATTTACATATAATTAAAAATTAAGGGATTAAAAAATTTCGGTGACCCAAAATTGTGTTTTTTTTTAAATATAAGGTCTAACTTACAACGAAACCTATTTGTTTTAACCCAATGGTAAATTACTTTCTATAACTACTAAATTAAAAAAAAAAGATTAAGATAAATAAAACTCTTATGTAGATATTCTTGAAGTACGTTAATACCTCTTATATATTTATTATATGTAGTTTAATCCTTGCAAACAAAATAATGTTTGTTTTTAATTTCTTGAAAAATATTTTTCTTTAGTTCCTTAGTTGTGAAAATATGTTACATGTGATTTTATTTCTACAATCAAGTGGAGTTTTCTTTTGACAATGATCACACTCCACTAGACATATTTTTTAAAATGAGAGAATATTTCTTTTAGAAACTAAACATATTTTAGAAAAATTGTGCACGAAAATAAATACTTTTAAAATTAAATTATTATCCGTCAGAGTTTCTTATTACTGAGTTTTTCTTTTAATGACACAACTATAGCATTCACATTTATAACTAATTTGTATGATAAAATCTATGCAAAGAAAACTACATTCATTACAATTTTGAAATATGTATTTTAATAGCTACACATTATTTAGAAGTCAAAGGTAAATAAATGGATAAATTCATTTCTTTTTTAATTTTGTTGATATTTGTAAAGAAAAAATCGTGATAGAAGTGAAACATGGCATTCTCTCACGAAATTTGGAATGAAAAATAATAAAATATCTGCGTGGAATCATGTCACCTTTAAGTTTTTATTTTCTGAAATATTAAGAGCTGAAAATTGTAAATTTACAAGAACTAAGTTGACAAAGAAGAGAAGAAAATGCAAGGTTCTTTAACAACAATGGCTGAGATTGCGAGGGAATAATATACTGAATAGACATCGACATCAGTTATCTAAAATTGAAGTCCAAAGTTCTATGTTTCCATTTCTGTTAGCTGTTTATCTGCTGATTTAGTTATTTAAGAATAAGGCAAAACGTAGTTCATGATCAACATAAAAACTAAGAATTATTCCTTTACATAATCTATTCTGGTAAACTTTCATCGGATGAAGATTCACTCGAAGAATCACTGTCAAATGAAATAGTCTCTTCTTGTGGAGATGATGATAATGTTTCTTCTACTACTTGTTGTAAGGGAGAACCTGTAAAAGAATGACTTTCAGACCTTCAACTACTAAGTAAAGAAGAAAAGAATTGATCAATTGCAATCTATAACTAAGCAAGATAAAGATTAGTCCTTTATCATAATGAAGAAAGTGGCAAAAAAACAATGACATGCAAGTGACTCAAGAACAAACCCTTTTGTCCTTTAGCCTGCAACTTCATGGTGTGCTTCTTAATAAGCTTTTTGGCTTGTGTGATCGTGAGCTGCCTAGCAAAAGGAGAGATCTCTGTATCATTTTCATTCTGATCTCCTTGAATTTCATTCTCTCCTTCATTTTTCTTTGTCTTTTGCACAAATGCCTTTGCCTTGCGTTTTTGATGGCTAAATATTCCTTTAATGGATGTAACAAATCCATCACCTGCTCCATCAGTAGGACGCTTAGGAAAAGATGGTGGAAGCTTATCAGATTTTCCTTCACTGTCAATAGAAGCAACATCCACTTCTGGGCCACTGGAACTAGGGAGCTGAATCTGACCTTTGTCTTTAAATTTCTTAATCTGCATGATCCATAACAAGACATTTAAATGAATTAAGCAGAATCATTTGAACATTCTCACCAACTTCAACGTAAAGGGTATGGAAAAAACCACATATTGCTCCTTGATACTGAAATTGCACACGGCATTGCAACATATAGGCTAAACTGAATAAATCTAAGGTAACTAAATTGTTGTGAAATTGAAGTTTGGTAGTGATAATTGAATCCGATTTAGTATCAAACAGAATTAATATTTCAGTTTTTCCTAAAAAATTGTTTGTTCTTGTGAATAACTAGTCATTTATTGTGATCTTCATGCCTATAAATTAAAAACTTGCCAAGTGGTATACTCACTCATGCCCATTAGGAAAATTTCCATGATTCTCTATTTCTCACATGGTAGGAACTTCTGATTTAGAGGGTTCAGCTTCAGCAACAAAAGCATGAGAGGACTAAGCATATTTAGGAAGATTGCCACTTTATCAAAGAGAATATTTTCTTTGGTGATATCACAGATTATCTCATCTTAAATGATTAATTTACAGTTATCTTCAACAAGTCTTTTCTGGCGTCCTTGGTGCATATGATTTACATGCTTCAACTGGACAGGGAGTGTTTGATATAGTTAGATCTTTGTAATTGAGGTAATTCTATAAAAGGAACACAGAGTTAGGAGCAAGTTATGTGTAGAAATAACTATTTTAGAAATATGTTCAGTATTAAAAACTTCAGTATAACAGTTATCTGTAACTTGTATTGATGGAAGGGAATACTCCAAGTTGGAGCATTTCGTTTCTTGGACAGCAATTGCATTGCTGTATTTGTATGTGACAGGAGACTCTTGTCTCTTGGACACTATTAGTTTCAAAGTGAATCACAAAAACAACAATTTCACTCAAGTTTGTTTAAGAATGTCATCATAAATTTGAAGTGGTGGGTAGGTATGAATAGCTGTCAACAAAGATAAACATAGTGAATATACATTCCTTCTTGTTAACACTAAACTGAAAGGAGAACAGGAAACTGTAAGTTGTTCTTCACCTGCATTCCAGTCACAGACTTAAGAACTCCCCATATGATATGCTTCTTAACTCGTGAGATGAGTCTTTTCCAAGTCCCGGTAAACTCAACTCGATGAAATTGATCCATCAATAATTTCATATCACTCACAACAAATCTTGACCCTTCATATGTAACACACAGTTCCACCTGAAAGAAAGATTACATGATTTATAGGAAATTGGAATTATTTCAACAGTGGTGACGACTTCTGATAATAAGTGACTACTTCATCTAATGGTCCAAAACTACTACCAACCTGGCTAATTTTGATGTTGTGAAATTCCATTATCTTTTGTGGTCTAGCTTTCTTCTCTTCTGCTGGCACAGCTAACTTCTTTTCTTCATCAGCTGCAGATTCTGCTACAGCCTCCTCCTTTGCTTTATCAGAAGATGATGACCTTTTCAACTCCGGGCTTAGACCAGTAGCAGGATTAGCTTTGGAATTTTGTGCTTTGGATGCCTGCAAGCATGTTACCAAGCTCATTGCTGCATATCCATCTCACTTCGAAAAGCATTACATACTAGGATGGTGAGAATAAAACAACAAGAGGAGAAGAGTCTATATTCTTCCCTAACTTTTCTACCAATGTAGCATGGCATTAGCCATCCCAGATTCTTTTATTATTAGACTAATTTTAGCTAGTAACAAAACAGTTCTTGATACTCTCTTTCCATTACTTTCTCCACTATTGGGTGAAATCCTATGCTGGATCCTCCATATAACATGATTTCACAAGAAGATAGTGTTTTTGATTAATGTGTTGCTAGAATTTATCTTAATATGGAGAACCATACTAGAGAATAAACTCACTTGGGCTGAATCAGCTTGGGAAGCAAGTGGATTGACTGTGGGAAACAGCATTGCGGAGAAGCCAGATCTTGCTGGTGGATCAGTGCCTGAAGCCGAACCATCAGCTGTTGAACCTTTTTTCATACGCCTTGCACCAGCTGTGGTTGAAACCTTCCAAACCTCCTACATAAGCAATCATGACTTTGGCTTAGAACACAAAATATCTATGAATGTCTTCATTGTTGTGGAAACATTTCAATTGAAATAATTAATAAACCTGTCGGCGTTGTGAATCCTTCTTTTCTTCTGGGAAGAAATAGACCCACATCATTCTGTACATTGTTTCTGTCAAATGGATCTTAAGGGGATAAATCTCTACCTATAGAGTAAAATGTGCTCAAGTTAGGAAACAAAAGACACAAGTATTACTGCACACATTTTCTACTCAAACAGATTCCCAGTTCTTCATACACAATGGTTTATCTGTTATCATTGTAATCTAATAACTGAGTTCAGTTGTATTACTGTACAACAACAGGTTTGGAACTACTTACATGGAAAAGTTCAAAAGGAGAATTTCCATCCTTTGGAGCTCCCTGTCTCGCATCAAGTTTAACCATCACTTTTCTGGAAAAAGGAAAAAAACAAGCAAACATGCAATATCAAGGTACCCAGAAGATAGAAAAACACCAAAACATACTAATCTTTATTGCTATAGAAAAGTCTACATAATTAATTTCAACAATACAAGCAAATATTTTAGTTTTACTTTCTGTGTGCCTTTTCAGTTGAATAGGGCTGAAATGATGCAGTTGAACTTGAACTTAAAAGTAATTAAATTTAACTAGAAATTAAGACATTTCCTGGAACAGCAAAGCTAAAAATATCAGAAAGTCTACTTGGAAGCACCAATAAATTGAAGAAAAAGGCCTGGAAAAAAAAAATACATACTTTCCCCAATCGGGAGGGGGATTCCATGCTGACAGAATTGTATCAGATTTGGCATTAGACAGGCAGTTTCTGAAAACAACAATTTTTGTGGTAAACAGAGAAATGCCGATATCCCTATAATCCCGGTCGAAGTCGTAGATCTAAGAGATTAGAAGAATGAAACTGAATTAGTATATTATTGCAAATTGAAAGAAAAAAAAATAAAATCTGAGGAAGCTAGAAAACTAAGGGACCAGAAGTGAATCATGATATTCTCAGGTTCATAGGAACAAGGACAAAAAAGAACTACTGAATTAGAAAAGATCATTGCCGTTTTTTCCGTAACATGCAGGGATGATAAATTTGCAGATTCAATATTGTGATGACCGAAGAACACTATAATAGATGTATCAATGCGTTCTCTACAGAGTCAATGGAGCAAATTTGAGCCTTAAAGTACAAAATTTTTAGAATCTATCTAATACATTTGAAGTTAAACTCAGTGCTTGAGACGGAAAAGTTCATACTTCATGAGAAACAGATTTTCAGGGGATTCAATGAGCCTTGGAAGGATAAACACAGGGAGCAAAAAAATTCTTACCATGTCATTGATCTCAACTTCAGCAATGGGTTTACCATCAAGGATCATGCTCCAAACAACTTTGTTAATTTGCATAGATATACGCATTGCATATGAAGGACTTTTGTTCTTCTCCTTCTCCATTAACCTCTGTTGTGCAGCTTTATGCATAGCCACTCTTAATGATGCATATGCTTCCTTCCTAAATTTTTTCGCATTTACAAGTTCTTTGTCCAGTTCTTGGACCTGCCAGTGTTGGACAACGTTGATTACACATGCAAATTTGTCAATTTTTAACTAGCCCTGCGATTTAAGGATTGTTGAAAAGATTCATTTCTTACCAGCTTGTCTATTCCACCGTCTATCATCCACAAGTCTGCTTGCTCTTCTGGGTGTGAATTTCTTGAAAGGTCATGCCAAAGACACAATTTTCTTATATCATCACGAATCAAATTTTGATCCCTCTCTTTTCTTTCAAGGTTGATCTTTTCAAGTTCCACCTCTTCAACGCCATCTGGTACCATCTCATCTGCTTCTTCTTCTTTATCTTCATCATCTTCAGCAAAAAGAGTCATGCTACTTTTTCGAGGCCTAAGTTGTACATGATATATACTTGGTTAATTTAAAGGGCTCTTAATATAGAGCAGAACATCTTGGATTTAAATTTCTTTAAGGCAAAAAATAGCCTGCATCACTGTACGAATCATGTAATTGATTGCCTGGATTATATAAATTAAAACCAAATTCATGAATTAGAAACATATCTTCCTGAAAAGTAATTTAAGAGTTAACTAATTTTCATTACAAAACTATGCAGCATCAATGAACATCTGCTGTCATGTTTTATCTTAAAAACTAATAACTGAAGTTTCCCCACATGCCTGCCGGAATAGACGAATTTATAAGAACATATAGGTATTTTAGATTTGAACTTACAACCAACTGGCTTTAAGGGATGTGAAACTTTCCAAAACAAACACCGTTTCAGGTCATTATCCACAGAAAACAAGTAACCCCGAAGTTGAAAATATAAAAGTAATGCTAAGTATGTGATTTGAGCATGCCAGATAGCAAAACTAACAAAAGAACCCAGCTTGATCCATCCATAACAGCTTATTAATCTGACACCTGAATCCCCAAATGGAAATTACAGTGATCCTACCAGTGTAGTCATTATATACGGAATGACCAAATTTACTAGACACTGTTACACTTATAGGATACTATAAGGTGTAAACATACAAGAACATTTGAGGTAGGCAAAAACAGAAAAAGGTAGATTTGTAAGGAGTATAAAGCTAGAATGGTTATCCATACTTGGGAACCCGTGCAAGGAGAAGATTGCACAGCACATCTAGCATGACCTGAAACTGGCGAGAAGTCATTGTTGCTGTTATATTATGAGAATTGAAGGTGAGCTCCTTCAGGGGTTTCACCTGCAGTATTAAAGTATGAATTTGACAAAGATTACTGATCACCATAGACATGACAAAAGACAACAAACTGGTGAAAAACACTCCATGCATATATTCGTTTACTAAGAAAAGGAAAATTCGGATACAGAAAGGATCATTAAGAAAGTAGATATCCATAGATAGGAGAATAAAATGTCAACAAAAATAATAGAAGAAGAAAAACGGTAATTAAGTATAACAGTGCACAAGGTAAACCAAACTCTACATAAATATGAAGTAAAAAAACCACGAGCCTAGCACCAAAGAGAATCCAAAAATATTGTTTGTTAAAGTGTTAGTGTTGGAATTTCCACATGGACTCGTGGTAAAGCAAATTTAGAATATATAAATCTTACTTTACAAGCTCGTTTTGTAGAATTGAGTTAAACTTAAAAGTTCACTTCTTAGCATGATATCAGAACCTATTATAGCGAGACCACCCACTATTGAGGCATTGGTTGTTTGTTGGGTTTGGCTTGGTGAGTTCTTGAATTTGGATAACAAACTTGTAAAAATTAAGTTTGGTTTGGCTGTAGACAGATACAAAGATGAATGTCATTTGGTCCCAACTTTTCATTTCCCACCAATGGATGCATTTGCAAATGTTAAACTTCTTCAAAATCTTGACATACATTTTTTGGGAGACGAAGATTCCATGAACTGATTGGGGTATCACATCTTAAGAGTATAGTTCATCAGACCAAGGTCTGTTATTTCAAACTCTTGCTCTATGTTCATTTTGATTGGTTGAGTATTGGACTCACTCCTTAAAACCAAAAGATCATCAACATAAAGGGAGATAATAAGTTTACCTTGTGATTTTCCCATTTCTCATTCAAACTGGCTTCATTTCTACTCCTTTCCCTGCTCCTCAAGATGGTCATAAACTGTGTTTTGGAGCCTGTTTTAGACTCTATATAAGTTTATAAAACTTGTAAACCTTTACATCATTGGTTTGAAATTCATCTAACTGTTCAATTTTTTCTTACCGAAGTAGCCCATGCAAAAAGGCTGACTTAACATCAACGTGGTAAATTTTTCCAATCTAGCCTTGCAATTAAGGCTGTCAACAACCTTATTTCATGTTCATCCACTGGAGCAAAAGTATTAGAATAATCTACTCCATGTTGTTGAAATACCCTTTTAGTCACCAATCTAACTGAGTTTATTTACCAATCAACTAGAGTTTAATTTGGTTTTGCAAACCCATTTTACAACTTTGAAAATTCCATATCAACTAAAGATAAGAATAATTTACAATATATAAAAGGGTGTAAACCTTATCTTACAAGTCTGTTTTGAAGGATTGAGTTAGGTTTAGAATTTATTTCTTAACATTGTATCAAAGCCATGAGTTAAAGCCTATCATAACACAATTTGTTGCTTATTAAGCTTATTGATCCACCCATTAATATTAGTCCCATGCATATTAGTCCCATGCATGAGACGTATATATTGACGTGAGGGAGGTGCCAATTCATAATATATAAGTGATGTAAACCTCATCTTTTAACAACACTCACCCATACTGAGGTATATGTGTGTGAGGCTAGACATTAATGATTGGTCCCATAATGGTCTGATAGCCGGTAAAACAACATGCCTTCCAACAAAAGTTTTGGTGCATTTAAGAGGTACATCTTCGAATAGCATGAAGCCCCTAACATGTACTCAAGAATCATCATCTTATATATCTTCGTTTGGACCTTTAGCATTTGATGTATTAGTCAGATTGTCTTATAGACTTTGGTTTGGTCCCTCTGCTTGCTTCTAATCCAATTCCACTTGCATAGCTCATGAAACTTCACATCTCTACCAATGAGGATCTTCTGTGTACGGAGGTTATATAAATGATATCCTTTGGAGTCTCTACCGTACCCAAAAATAATGCAAATTTCCGTCTTGTGGAAACTTATCCCAACATTTTAGTGTTACCTTCCATACCTTCTATTTTGAGAGATTGTCGATCCTTAGTGGCATCTGGAACATTCACTAGTTTATGTAACAATTATCTTGGAGAAATCCTTGTTTTCTTATATAGGGGTGGTTTTTTATTCAAACCTCTAAGGAAGGCATACTAGGATTTTTCAGCCACACGTTGATCACCTTGTTCTTTACCAATCAACCTGATACATCTAACTACCTTTAAAAGGCTGTCCGGGAACTCTTTGATGGAGTCATTATCCTTCATTCGGATAACTTCAAACTTTCTTCTCAAATTTAGAGTTTGCATCCTTGGCGTAATATAACTTTGAAACTCCAAGCATTGGTAGTTTCCAGAGTAACAACCTTGATGAAAATATCATGAAAAGTTGTTTGTATGATGACAAGTGTTTTTTCTTCTTTTTTTTCATTTGTTCATTATGACTTTTGAGTTGTGCTACTATAGGGTTTTTGGTCAATGAAGTTTGGATACTGTTTTCCATTATATCCCACAAATTTAGAGCTCTCATTAGAAAAAAATGGGAGGTAAAGGTAACAAACTACCGGAGGTCCTTTTTGTTTTTGTTGAATATAGTGAAAAATTATATATGTGATTAATCTCTCTTGTGTTGAATATACACATAGGGTCCTCTACTTGGGAGTTGCTCCCTCCACCACACCAAAACCTCCCTATACCTTCACATTATTTTTTTATTCCAAAAATACTCTACAATAATTTAATTTAATTTATTTTTTTTAAAATCTTAAATCTCCCTACATCCCCTCACCTGCCTCGTCAGCTTCCCCTTCTACACAGAAACCCTAATTCCATCACCACCAACCTTACCGCCGCTGTCACCAACCTTGCCGCCGCCAAACCCTATCTCCACCACCATCAACCTCGTCGCGAGCCTCCATTGCCACCACAATCAAAACCGTAAATCGCCGTCATCTTCAACCATCACCGTGAATCCTCCATTGACGTCGCCAAACCCTAACGTCGCCACCATCCTCACCACTAGTCCTCAGCGAGCCGCCTCCACCATTAAAGCACCAGCGCCTCTCCACGAGCTACTCGCACCAGGCCGCACCACGAGAACCACACCATTGCACCATCTACAGCGGCGAGATCATCTTCTTCACCAGAAATCTCCATTGCGAGACCTTCAACAACCTAAATCGCTCCGCTGCATGGGCGTTTTCTTCTCCGTCATTTCCTCCCTCGCGTCTTCATCTTCAACCCTGGACTAAGAAAACCCAGCCCAAGAACCCCAAATCAAACCCAGAACAAAACCCTAAAACCCAATGTCGCCGTTGCGACTTGCGAGACCTGCAAAAAGAAGCCAGAGCAAACCCAAAACCCAATCGCTCCCGTGACGGTCAGGATTGAAGAGAGGAAGGCCGGGGTCGGAAGTCGTTTTTTCCGTTGAAGAGTGTCCGTAGTGCTGGAAAGTCGCCGAAATTAAGAGGGTCGCCGGAGAAAGAGGAGCGACCACTGAATCTGACGCTGATAAGGAAGGAGATTGAGGAGGATTAGGAGGAGACCTTTTCCTGGTTAGTGGTTCGAAGGTTGGTAATATACTTTAATTTTTCCGGTGCACCCTACATTCAAACGAATGTCGACGTCCGTTTGTCCAATTGATATCCGTACGGATGTCAAAAGAATCTAACTCATGTTAATATCCGTTTAACTAAAGGGTAAAATTAGAATGAGGAGGTGGAGGAAGTGGAGTGTGGCGGTGGAGGGAGTAACTCCCCTCTATTTATAATAGAAGAAATATTGGCTAAACACAAAATACAAATAAGAAATAATAACAAACTAACTAAAATAAAAGATAAATATAAACTAAATATAATATATCTAACACTCTCCCTCAAGTTAGGGCATACAAATCGTATGTACCAAGCTTGTTACTAATATAATCCATAAAGACTAAATATATACTTCTGCACTCGAGTGACACCAAATTGCTAACGATTTGCAAGACGACATAAAAGATGAAATACCAACCCAAAAACTCCCCCTAAGCAACAAATATGGGAGGTTGCTCCATGTAAATCTCTTCTTGCAAATCGCCGTTGAGGAATGCCACTAGTAGATAAAGATGTAATTGTTGAAGAGCCACCATGGCTATAAATAAACTAGTAAGATGACATAGAAGACGAAATACCAACCTAAAAGACTCCACCTGAGCAACAAATCTGGAAGGTTGCTCCATGTAAATCTCTTCTTGCAAATCGCTGTTGAGGAATGCCTCCAGTGGATAAAGATGTAATTGTTGAAGAGCCACCATGGCTATAAATAAACTAACAAGACGACATAGAAGACGAAATACCAACCCAGAAGACTCCCCCTGAGCAACAAATGTAGGAGGTTGCTCCATGTAAATCTCTTCTTGCAAATCGTTGTTGAGGAATGCCACTAGTGGATAAAGATATAATTGTTGAAGAGCCAGCATGGTACAACCTCCCAGATTTGTTGCTCAGGGGGAGCCTTCTGGGTTGGTATTTCTTCTTCTATGCAGTCTTGCAAATCATTAGCAATTTGGTGTCACTCAAGTGCAGAAGTAGATATTTAGTCTTTATGGATTATATTAGTAACAAGCTAGGTACATACGATTTGTATGCACTAGCTTGAGTATGGACGGGTCAAACACAATGGTGACAAAAAAAAATGAGGTCAGAAGAGACACTAGCGGAAGAAGCCATGGATGAATAAGAGAGAGAAACCATAAAAAATCCAAAATTCCTCAATCAAGACACCTGAAAAAGGAAAAAAGCAATCTCGATGCTCTGAATAACTACCAAACATGCTACAATGCATGACGAAAAAGGGAGCAAATCCATAACTTTAAAAGGAACTCCGATGAAGACGTTGTTAATGGCATGGTAGTCGCCTGGCCAAGACGATCAAAACCATGTGATCATCAGTCAAAACTTAATCTCTGATAATGGCAGTGGTAGATGGCGTTGCTGCCAGCAGCGACGAATGTAGTGGTAGAGAGGCACCAAAAACTTTCTTCAAAAGAACCTTAGGCTCTAGATACCATATTGAATATAGTGAAAAACTATATATGGGATTAATCTCCCTTGTGTTGAATATACACATAGGGTCCTCTATTTTTAATAGAAGAAATATGGGTTAAGCCCAAAATACAAATAAGAAATAATAACAAACTAACTTAAGATAAAAGATAAATATAAACTAAATATAATATATCTAACAGTTTTAGAAGTTTTTCTTTAGAGATTTCTGTGTGTGGTTTTTCTCACCAACTTTTTTGTTTCTCTTCTCTCCTATTTTTTCTTTTATAGTCCCTCAAAGAATATTTAAACTCTCATACCATGTTAAAATGTTAGCTAATGAGAAGATTAAATTAGAGTAAATGCAGAATAAATTGTAAGGAAACAGATATAAGGTAACAATGAAGAAGAAAATTTTTATAAATTATCATGAGAGAATACTTCAGTCACAAAAGAACTCTAATAGAAAAATGAATCCCAAAAGTTGCTCATAAGTGCTCACACACTTCATTGGGTACAAGTGCTCTCCTTTCATTAAATGAATAATAGATTATGAAGAAACATAAGCATTGTATATGATGACAAAAAAACACGAGACAGAAGACTTGACAGACAGAAGCTTGTCAGACTAAAGAAATATTCTAAAATTCTAACATTTTTTTCCCCATAAAATTTATAAATAAATAGAGAAAAAAAATCCTAGCATTCCTTTCCAATCAGATGCACCACATAATAGAGAAAACAGCACATTTCATGACCTCTTTTATTTTAACAAACCCTTGAAACCTTATTGTCAAAAATATATAAAAGGATTTAGCACCAAACCAACGAAAACATTATGAAGATGGCTGTTTCTATTATCCAGATCTGCTGCAAATCATTCAGCACAACAGTTCATATAAAAGATATCATCTGACAAGGATCTATGAATTTTACAATGATACAAAAAGTTACCTTCAGTTCTGGAGTGCCTCCTTTGTGCCTTGTGAACTGAAAATACATATCACAAGGCATGAAAACTCTCTCAAGAAGAGCACCTGTACGCATTACTTTAGGCGACCCTTTTTGAATTTTTGGCAGCCACTGCACTCCAGCCCCTAGATCAACATCTGTTGGTGCAACATGGGCCTGCACATGCTCCAACATGACAGATAGCTCCCATCTTTTCCATGCAATTTCAGGCTGGTACTCACTACTTTGTGCCTCAGTTTTATTTAGTCCTTGCTCAATCATCTCTAAACCAACTTGAAGAACTGAGTGATATGACTGGGCTAAAATTCGTCCACTTGCAGCAGCCAGCAAAAACCTTCCCTGTGAAAGCATGAGTACACACATAATCTTGGCAGACTGTTTTGAAAATTTGTAAACTAAGGAGAACTAACACGTGAAAAATAAAAGACATACTATAGCAATTGGACGCAATCTACATTAAGAGACTCTTGTTGTTCAAACTACAAGGAAATCACAGCATAACTCCCCTATTGATTCAGAGCAGAGAATGAAGAAAGATAAGATGGATTAAGGGTGACTGCAATGAAGACATTTTTGAACAATTTTCAAGGAGAGATCTCTTACAACTATCTACAATTAGAGTTATTATTCTAGCTCACAATTGTCAATGGAATATATGACTATTTCTTTTCATAGATAAACAACTAATTATCCTAAACAAACTTACAGGAAAGGAAACAGAAACCAAAGCCGTCAGCTGTTTCTCAAAATAAGATCTGTTGAGAAATTTGAATAAAAAGAAATTGTTTCAATCTAGGTACAAGTTACAATCTGAAAGGCATGCACAATTATCAAAATGCTTACTGTCTCTTCCCATAAGTTCTATTTAAAATGAAAAGGTATTTTATAACTTACATGTGCATCCTCTGAGTGAAGATTAAACTGTGGTTCAACAATATTAACCATGAAGTGACGAGTCCCCTCCTCTGGTTCATCAGCATTCTCATTTTTAGCTGGGAAATAGACAAAAAAAAGGGAAATAAAAGAGGGTAAACAAAGTTGTTAATACTCAGGAACAAATGAGGCTTAACAAAAAATTCATCAAGGATCTCTGGCAAGCACTGAAAGTACTGCTGTGACACAAGGCGTATTTAGCGATGTATTTGCTTTTCTTGTGTTATATTTAACTACTTGCATACAAATTTTCCGAAGCATATGACACATACTACTAGATGGCACGTTGTCCACATTATCCACTTGCGGTGGGGATGAAGGTAATTCAGGATTTTTGGCAGTCTGAGAAGAGGGAGAATCCAAGATGTTATTGGTGTTAAGAGACACAGAATCTTCATCTTGATTGGTTCCAGCTCCTTCATCTTGGCTGGTTTCAGCCACATTGTCTTGATGGGATTCAGCTTCATCAACTTTACTGATTTCGCCAGCATTATCTTGATGAACTTCAGTTCCATCATCTTGATGAGCTTCAGCTCCATCATCTGGATGGACTTCAGTTCCATCATCTTGAGCAGTTTCACCTGCACCATCTTGAGCAGTTTCACCTGCACCATCTTGATCAGTTTCAGCAGCTTCTTGTTTTTTCTTCTCCTCACGTAACTTTCTCTGCACATACTGCCGAGAAGGAGAAGGCTTGGCAGGTGCGGCTGCTTTGGAAAGACTAGCAACCCAGAAACAAATAGCATTTCTGTTTTCAATATTCCACAGAAGCTTGAGACCATAGACAAACACACGCTGACAACTGTCTGCAATTACCACATTGTATCCTTCGTCATCACTTGGATCCGACTGCGCTTGCTCGTCAGTTTCATTTCGATTTTCACGCTGTGGTCGTACATAGGTATTGTCAGAAGGTATTTTTCCTGCTTCATGCCAGGCTATCAAAGTATCAGGATCAGCCTTTGGTGACTGCTTTCTTATCGTGAAGTAATCACCGGATAAAAAGAATCCATCATCAGGATCCTTCTGTGTCATGCAACCTTTTTCCGAGGGAGTTTTTTTGGATGCAGTTTGTAAGCCTTTTTGTTTCATGCTAATCAATTTAGTAATACTGCTGCAGTCTTCTTTGCAAAGGAAAACTTTGGGCATGTGAAGATCAACACCTAGGTAAACAAGATCAAGAAGGGGACGGTAACATTCAAAAGTAAACTTTTGTTTGCCCCTCCCAAAACATACTTCAACCTTGAGCTTTGTCATAGAGAATGTCAGTCCTTTGGCTGGATCATCATCATGAAGATGCACGTTCTTTATACGAATTGGGGTGCCATCTATGCGCATCATAAACTCAGTTATAACTTTATCAAGTGCAAGGTTGCCTGATCTGACAATTCTTGGGCAACCGTAACGAGGGAAACGCGAGAAAAAGCGTAGTTTATGTGGGGGAAGATACATCAAGGTGCCAAATTTTGTCAGCCATGATAGATCATGAGAACCGAGGTTTATTGTTGGTGAAGCATTCTGAGAAGTGCGAGGAGGCTGATGAACATGAGCATCTCCTTCTGTACTATCTTTTGCAACAGATGATGATAAACTTTGTTTCTCTGATGGAGGAGGAAAGGATCTAAATGACATGCTAAATTTAATCGAAAGAGCAGTAGATCTGAAGGGGTCAAATATGAACTCACGAGGCTTCCCTTCAATTGGAAGTGAAAACAAATAATGATTCAATGGCTTGTCAGAGTCACAACCCCAATCCATTAGAACTTCAAGTATGAAAACTGGGACTTCAAAGAATGGACCAGAAACACCTGGTGGAATTTTGGCACCATTTTTGGTTGCCAAACTCTCCAAACTGGTCAAGTAAATGTTGAAATCTTCCGAAGAAAGAAAAATGCGACCGTCTGACTGTTGAATTTCCATATAACGAGTCAAAAGTACAAGTTTATCGAACTTTTCATAAGGATCTGAACTTCCCAAAATATTCCAGTGTGTTTCAGAAAATAATAAGGTAATTCTTCCATGAATGTAGTTTCTCATGTCATCCCACCATGGCAAACTCTTCTCCTTTTTGGGTGGCAAAATTAGTGGCCCAGGAGTCTTAAGACTCAGATTAGCCCTCCGTAGCACCACGGTGAAAGCATAACTAATATCAGCAAAAACTGGTTCATAACCCACCCCAAATGACACTTCACCTTTCTGGAAACGTAACGTCAAATCTGTGTATGTCTTCATCGGCGGAGTAGTACCGGTGGCTGATCGAAGCATGCTCACCTTTCTCCATTCCCCAACATAGACCTCTTGAACCATTTGAGGTTGAAAGCTAGTTGCCTACTTGAAATAAATAAAACAAAAAATGGCCAAGAAATCTTATCAGGTTAATCATATTTTGACATGTTCTTAAGGATGACACTTGATCACAATAAGTAAGCATATAAAAACTAGAATATATTGCTTCATGTTACCTGCTGAGCCATGACAAGACGACCTTCACATTTGCCAGAAGTTCCGGCAAAGAGAGGAAATGTGTAATCTCTAATTTGAGCCACAAGAGAACCAGTGTTCAAGATAATGTTTGCTCCATACAGTCTGGAAAATGGTATCTCTAATTCACGACAAACAGGATCAAGCGTCCTCAGAATTTCAATCATCCCATCTTCTCCACCATCGATTTTTGTCAAGGTTACATCTAAGTCTGTTGCATATGCTGAAAGAACAAAAGATCTTGAAGTACTGAGCTTGAACCCAGATTGAAATTCATCATTTTTATAAGCACCTGATCCCTCATAGAACTTTATGTTTTGGCATGACTGGTAATATGATCGGAATGTTCGTCTATAAATGTCTTCTCGCATCGATTCAACAACTGAAGGATCGTTTAGATCAACTTCAATATCATTGATATAAATTTTTTTTTCTTCAGTACAATTATTGGTATCATCAGTAGAGTTTGGATCTTTCTTAACCTTGGATATAAAATCATCTAAGAAGTTTAACCTGACAGCTAATTCGCCAACCTCCTTCTTCAACAGTGGGTAGTGTTCATCAAGCCATCCCTGAAGCGGTTCCTCTTCAATATCAAAAGTTAACTTGCGAAGGAAAAACTTCACACATCCAAATTTCACTGAACTAGGCTTTTTAGCTTTAGAACTGTCTTTCTTCACCGGAAAAATCATGTTGGTCTTTGCAGCAACAATGAGTTTCAATGCACGCAACATGTCCTCTAAAGCATCATCAATAGCACGCAATTCTAATCTGAATGGCATACAAATGTGAACATCAAGACCTTGAATCACCCAATCCCATATTGTAGCTCCCTTTGCATCAGATATAGCAGCAGCAGATTTACTAGGAATTCGTGAAACCTGCATCCTGCTACTCTTGACGAGTCTGGCCCCATTAAAATAAAACAAGAGTCCTTCAATGAGCACTCCTATACGAGCATTCTCAGAGAAAATTGACTTCACCTGAACCATAGCATCAACTCCATCTCCTAGCACACCAGATATCTTCAGCATTTCTACATCAACAGCAAAAACAGAATCTTTCTTCTTTTCAGAATGCCCTGATGGAAGAGGAACTTCATTTTTCTTATTAGAATCTTTTACATCAGACACTACATCTTCAACTTGTTCATTACCCCGCTCCCGAAGCTTGGAATTGTGTAATGCTAGTTTTAGCTGCAAAACCAGTTCAATCAGTGATAGATGTACATCAGGCTCCCACTTCAAACTAATCTCAGTGGCACTGAACAGAGAGCATGCAGCATTCTCTTTAAGGCCACCTAATCGCTGTACAAATTTAATATATCGTATGTCAAATAATGCCACCTTTGATACTGGCCTAGTTTCATCGTAATACTCCTGATAGAGGCATCTGGCCTTGGCAAGTTCTACCTGTTTAGATCTTTTCTCCTTGTTCACACTCAACTTCAAATCTATGATTTGAAGACAAATACAGTACTTTAGCTTCTGGTACTCATCGGAAACAGTGGATATTACATTTGCAGTACGAGGGGTACCATCTGCGGACACACTTATTATAACTCTACCACCCTGTGAACCATAATTAACTCTCTTGGGGTCAGGAACAACTGCGTTTTCTATTCCAGTTTCCCCCAATACATACACTGAACACTTTTCGAGATTGAATTTCACCATTTGAGTTCCTTTCCCTGAACTTTTTGATGAATGTGACCGGGTATTTGTGGGTTTTTTCTTTGGACCAGAAAGGCTTTTAAATAGAACTTGAAAGGATATTGCAGTAGATATGAATGATTCTATACGCTCAAAACTCAGATAAATTCCCAAGCTAGTCACAACAACTGACAAACTTAGCACACACTTTGGAGCATCTTTTTCAGAGGATTTGATGTCCTTTTTGCCCCAATCCACACAAATCTTTGAAATGTGAAAAATGAAGGCAGAGTTTGATTCAGCACCAAAAATGCTTTCTTCCAAACTTTCTTGATTTTCATTAGCCATTTTGAGGCTTAATTCACAAAGTTCAGAGTGCACTGCAGTTCCCATCTTCGAAGTGTTGTTTGCAGATACATGTGCTGATTTTAAGCAAACCTGGATTTGGAAACAATAGATGAATGCTTGGTGGTAAATGTCTTTACTCAAAAATATTTCAATTACATGTAAGATAACTTCCCTCAATAGAACTCAAAATGATCAAACAGGTGATGTAATGACTTAGACAAAAGAAATTTGAAGAGTCAAAGAAACAAAACAATCCATCCATTTGGTGAGCCTCCAACACAACACTTAACCAATATCCAATAATGATCCTTTGAACCTCAAATCTAATATCAGTAGGGGTTTCAAATGTGTCTATCATAGTTTATTCTAATCAATATGATTTTAGTTCATTGTTAATTTTTGTTTTTATAAAAATTAATACTCTTTAGCTCCTACGTTATCACATTGAAAAAATGTAAAATTTATTATCACATTTATAAATGTAGAGATGGAAAACGTACTAAACATGGTCGGAATTGAAATCAATATTTTTAAACATTTTAAAAGATATAGAGATATATTTTTATCCTTTTTAGTTTGAATGGTTATTAGGTTGTTGTTTTCATTCACATGGTTTCATTAATAGTTTAAAAAAAGTCACCTTGTTTTCACTTCATTTCCTGTTTTCAAGAATCTGCAAAGGAGAAAAGAAGTGAAAATAAGGCGACATTTTTGTAGTTGTTTATAGAAGTATATTCGAAAAGAAATATAAAGCTAAAACAAACTAAATGCACCCTTTTAAGAGAAAAAAGAAATACAGATTATGATCTTTCCAATATTAGACTCACAAGCTTGCAGATAAAATGATCTCCATATTTGGACCTAGTTTTTGATTTTGAGGATGTTTTGATATCAGTTAAACATAAGTAACTTCTGAACTATTTTTTCTGTGATCTCAAATTCATAACATAAGAAACTGATATGATTTTATCTTTGAGCGTATCCTTTCTTGATCCTACGTAGCACTTTCTCCTGCTTCATATATATATATATATATAATTATAAAACTTTGGTGTTAGTTTCTTTTTCATTCGTGTTATTTTGGAAATATCATACTTATTCTCTGATTTCTAGAGGACTCAAATGAGAAATGCAACTAAATCATGAATCACCATATGCACAACAACACACACACACACATATATATATATATATATATATATATATATATATATATATATATATATATATATATATATATGTGTGTGTGTGTGTGTGTGTGTTTTTGTGTGTTTGACAATACTTACATTATATAGTGGAGAACCAGCCATATTGAAAAGCATTATTGTAAACTCCGAAGTTGACAAATTACATGTCCATACGATGGTCTTACTGTCATCAGTAGATTTTGGCTTTGCAACAGAAGGTTCTTCTCGGATGACCAGTTTTTTCTGCTTACTAGGTGGCTTTAGCAGCAACCAAGGCTTTATTCTGCTCATTACGATGTTGCATTGTGAACGTCCAATCTTAATTTCTGTTTCAGCTCTAATAAGCATAACTGACTAGAGGAAGAGACCAAAAGATGAAGTAAGTTTGCGCAGAAAATACAAGAAAAATAGTTATAACTCACTGTAATAGTTCATATCAACCCTTCTTGATTTATACTGCGAGATCAATTTTTATATATATATAAACTTCTCAAGATATTATATTATACAGTATTGTGTGTCTATCAATGAACAGTTCTCCTAAAAGTTTAAGTTGTTATGGGTATGCTAAATTTTTTCTATATCTCCAAAGCAAAAATTATGTGATTGGATGGAGAATTCATAATTTTGTAAAAGTAAAATATATTAAATTTAAATTGTTTTACTTTTTAAATGTTTTATTTAGTCATAGTTTATTGGAATTATTGCTTGATTAACAACTTGTCAATTAATATCAATTCAGATTTTTCTAAGTTAGCATTGGTCAATATCAATGCCATTCGTGATTAATCACAAGTTTTCTTAATCAATATTAGAAAAGAAATGTTAAATAATAAACCATGATTAGCATCGAATAAAAAATAATAATATTAACTTCAATAATAATAATAATAATAATAAAAAAACTCTTATTAACATCAACCAAAATGTAATTTTGTCAATATTGGTTAACAAACCCTAATCATCATTAGTTGAAAAATAATCTTAATCTACATCAGCCAAAAAAATATGAAGTTAAAACCAACCCTGATTCACATTTGAAAATAACTTCAACTGATGTTAACAGAAAAGAAAAAAAAAATATTTAACATCGATCAAATAACACTATAAATCCTAGCTACGAAAACGCATAATAATTTGAATTGAGTAATAACGTGGACTTTCATCAGAAAAAAATAACTCTGACAATGTTGATAAAAAGATAATCTCTATGTTAAATCGACATTACTCTAATTGACGTCAAGCCCATCTCAAATGACACTAAGTAGATTGTGTTCAATTCATATGTTGGAACACTTAGTAGATTGTGTTCAATTTGTTGGAACAATAATCAGATTGTGTTCAATTCATATATTAAAAGTTTCACAAAGATTAAAAATAAGGTCAGATTATAAATCTTATTTTATAAAATTAAGTTAACTTTAAAATGAATGAATATATTTCAACTAGATTTATTATTTATTGAGTTCTTTTGTTTTATTTGGTATCGAGTCGATTGAAAATCTTAATTTGTTTTTAGATTTCAAAGATAGATTGAAAAAAATAAAACTTTGATCATACTGAAAAATGAATGAAATTGTTAGAAATAGATTTTGATTCGTTAATATACTTAAAGTTAGAAATTTTCTTATATAATTGGAGAGAAATCAATAATTATCAATATAAATTAATTATAATTTCATCCTTAAAGGATTGATAATTAATAATTTTAAACAAATACTATAACATAAAGAATAAGAGTAATTATGTATACTAAGGAAAAAAGAATGCAAGAATGTATGAAAGCAAGTACAAGTATATGTGGTTCATAGATTAAAGATATATGTGATTTTTTCCTACTAAAAATTCTCCACGTAAACTATATTTTACCCTTTTATTTCTCTCCTAATATTAGGAAAAGATACGAAAAACAAAAAGAAAAGTGTTTCCTATATGGAAAACAAAATAAGTTACCTGTACAGGGACATACACAAAAGAAGCCATTTTTACACTCGATATCTCTAAGATGGAAGAACCAACTTCTTTAAAAAGCTGTAATGTCAACAGAGCAACAAAAAATGTTGTTGGTAAGAAGGAAAACAAGTTTCATGAAATAAACAAACACACTCCTTACATGAATTTCACCAAATTCGAGTTGAAAATGAAGACGTCTACTCTCCCCACCATCCTTTGACGGCCGTGATTTGATGCTTTTGAATTGGATGCCGATGATGTTATTTTCAACATAAAGATTACGTTCACGATGCGTAAAACTAACGTTCACCTTTGACAAATTGAAGTTGACCTAATGTAAAAACATAGTTAAACACTTGATATTATAATCATTTGAACAACTTTTCTTTTTCATTACATCAAATAAAAATATAAAGAAAACTATTGTTATCTTAATATAGGGCCTTTGCACCAGTATGAGATCATTAGAAGAAAAAAAGAAAAAAGAAAAAGCATGGTTAATTGCATTACCTTTTGAGGAAACTTTGAAATATAGCCTGAAATTTTTTCCTGCTTGTTGGAAGGTGGCTTTTTGCTCTTAGGATCATCACTTGATCCTATATTTTTCTGAGAGTCAGAAGAAGAAGATTCTGATGAACTCTTTTTTTTCTCAAGCAACCCCTCATTCGAATTCACACTGATATCTCCAATGGAAATCTCTACACTCTTTATAGCTATACCTATTTCCCTAAATCCAAAACAACAAGAGATAAAAATTAGGATAAGATGCTATTTTTTACTTCAAAATATCAGAACATATAGTAAATTGCAAGGGAAAAATCAAATGTATTTAAAAGTTATGGAAGGAAATTAGTACCTATCATGGCTTAATGTACATGAGACAGAGAATTTTTCACAGACAAAAGTAGCACAAGTCTTTTCAGTAGAAGCAACAGTTGGTTGGATAGTTACAGATAATTGATTACTATCTTGAGCCTCAATAACGTTAAAGAGAATGGGTAGTATTTGAACCCTAACTACCAAATCTGACTCGCTTCCACGCTCTTTAGATATGTCCACATTCAACTTCCCAATTTCAACACTAAATTTAGGTGTCTGCAATATGATATTACATTTTATTATGAAAAATAGCATTGTTTAAGAAGAAAAATAAAATGATAGAAAGATGCATGCATGCATACCTTGAAAACTATATTTGTGACAGAAAGTGAGAAATATTTTGCAACGGTGCTTATAGTCTTCCATTTTCCCTTTCCCTTTCCCTTTCCAGAAGAGCCAGCAGCACTGGATTTTTTAGGTTTCTTCTTTTTTACCTCAGTGCTTTTAATTGGAGGTCGTGTAACAACTTCTAAGTTGCATATTATTAGTTGCAACTTTGGGTCCCAAGAACTAAAACCCGCACCATGATCAACCAAACAACGACGAAAACTAAGTTTAATTTCACCAACATATATAGATTCAATACCACCCTGCACATGTCATTAATTCAAACAAAAATACTTTATTATTTTTTATCACTTGCATAAGTAAAATTCAATCAATAATGACTGGATTTTATTATTTCAAGCAAATACAAATAATAAAATTTTTTAACTCAAAAATAAGAACTATGAAAGTGAACAAAAGTAAAGAAGAACCTTCTTAAACTTCAATTCCACGTCTTTTAAACTGTTAAATCCACTAACGCAAAATCCAACAGATGCACCAAGTACCCGACTCAAAATCCAAGACAATAATGCAAAAGATGATCTGATATAAAACTTGTAATCAGAACCACGTAATAAAAAAAGGTTAAAAACACAAAATATTTCTATATATATAACTCTAACTATAATGAACATAAAGTCTATCAACATAACATTCAACTTGAAAAAATAAACCACAATATGTTTTTCTACATTAATAAGGCATAACATGATTTCATCATTAACATAGAAGTAACTTTTTCTTTACACAAGTAAAGCCAACAATGCAAATAACACAATACGATATAAATCTGAAAAAATAGAAATGCATTTTAATGACAATTGTCTTAAATAAAAAATTTTGAAACTAAATATTATTCCCAAATGACCCAATATTGTAATAAAAATATGTAACTATATATATAATAATTCTAATTTGTTTTAATCTAGGAATTAAGAGGAAATAAAATTTATATTACAATAAATTTTGTACTAATGGAAATTTAAAAAAAATTGTACTAAAATAAAATAAAATTTAAATAAATTTTGTATTTGAGTTTTTTCTTGTAAGTATTGAATAAAAAATTTCTAACTAATAAATGAAATAATTTTAAAGAAATCCATGTGTTTATTATCTATGAAAATTGTTCAAATGGCAATATGCATCAGAATTGTATGCAGTGCTTCACCATTATTTGTTATCAGTGATAATCATTCTCAACCCACCAGCAAGCTTCACTGCCCTCCCCTTCCCAACTCCAGCATTCTCACACCATACGCAATCTTACAATACTCAGCATAAACCAATGCAAGCTTAAAATCAAGTATGTGAACTCTGTTGGCCACAAACCACATCCATGGCGACGAGGATGTTGAAACAGTAGCAATCAATCATGTACGAGTACACATCAAACTCTAACTTCTACATATTCACCCTCTTAGGACATAAGGTAGAACTCTTTACATATTCATTCTACTTTGACAAAGTATTAAAAGTCTTACATCGATTAGGTCATGATTAGAAACTCTCTCTATATATATATATATAATATCATGAGGGTATGATAAAAAAATTATGATTTATCTACATATGGTTACGTACAAAGTTAAGTCCATAAGTAAATTAGTTGTTACATAAGAATTTTAGCTATGTATATGAAAAACTTACATATGGAAGTGTGTTTTTTAGAGTATGTATCTATAAATATACACAAATTCACAAAGTAACAATAGAGGAGATTAGCTTAAGCATTAAACTATGAAGAGACAAACTAGATGCAAGTTTTTGATTTCTTAACTATAAAAATTGAAATTAGTTCATCTTTAAAATTTTGAACCAATTTAGTTATTCATCTTTAAAACTATGTGAATTTAGTTATTTTAACCAAAGCTTGTTAAGTTTATTTCATATTATGAAACACATTTAAAATGTTAAATAAACTTAACAAAATTTAGTTAAAATGACTAAATTCACATAGTTTTAAATATAAGAGATTAAATTGGCTTAAAATTTTAAAAAGAGACTAATTCTAGTTTTTACTTATCAAAACGTATTTAATCATTTTTCTTAATGAAGGCAATAAGGTAATGCATTACCTATTTAATATTACAAATACAATATGTGGAGATTGATTAAGCTAACAAATTCATTAAAATTTTATATGGTTTTGGTAAGCCACCCATGGCACTTTGCATATAACCATCGTTTTTTAGGTACCTCCACAACATTCTCTAGTTACTTGCAACCACGACCAAACCTTCCACCATTCATATTGATGTCAACCTAAAATGCTTAACAAGTATTCAAAATTCAATCTCACCCACAAATATTTGTCTACATATTCTAATAAAAAAATCACATAAAAGACAATAATAATTGAAAGGCATGATTGAATATAACAAAATTAAGTAGGAGAATCACATTTAGGAAGAAAATAGAGAATGATTGAAGGCTTACATGAATAGAACCAACAAGGTGACACAAAATATAGTGAATCCATGGAGGAAATTGATCGGAGAAATTTCCATTTTCACTCAACGTTCTCAAAATGCCATACGATGAAAGAGAAAGGTGTTTCTTCAATGATGTAGTAGCATGGCGTAGTGTACCGAAGAAGGCATCGTGAAATGAAAAGAACTCAAATTAATTTTTGCTTAAAAAAAGTGTAAAATGCAAACTCATCCTTTAAAAGCATGCAGTGAGTGTTTTAGAATTAAGATCCGCTCCGTGAGGTGCTCGATGATCAAAGGCGCCACTAATGTATTGCTAATTTATTATTTTAAAAATATACATATATATTTTCAAAAATAATTGAATAATTAAAAAAAAACTTCACCTCTAGTTTAAATTTAAATTACACTAGTGGAAAGGTGTTCCACTCTTGCCTTATAATAATTAAAAAAATAAATGAAAATTAATTCTTTTTATACCGTGTATCCGTATGGACAAGCAAGAGGGTATACGGTACACTTTTCAAGAGTAGAATTTCTATACTAAAAATAATTATAATAAATAATTTCTTTTATCAATATTAAAAAATAATGATAATAATATACGGATAATTTTGAGAGTAATATATTTTTATATATCTTTTTACAAATATTAAAATCAATAAAGAGGAATCTATGCTTATATAATGATTATAATACGTCTGGACGATCACTATTTTCTTAAATCACTTTTCATGTCACAAGATTAGTTTATATTGACATATTTAATTAAAAATTTAAATCATATTAATAACATCGTCTAAATTTGATTTGAGTATACTTTTGTTTACGAATGTTATACAAGAATTGAGTCCATAAAATAAATCAGGAACATAAATATTATACTTTATTTTATTTTAAAGCAATAAATGTCGATAAGTTTATTTGTTTCTACACTTATAAGTTTGAATTTTACAAACTCATTTAAATATGATTGAAAGTTGACTTTCATTTTTTGGCTCATTAGATTTTGAAATTAAACAAGACGCCTATATATAGATTTCATGATCACTGGGAGAAACTTAAAATATTTAATCCAGGTCCTTATTAAGAAAACTGGTCGATAAAAAGATAAATAATGTTGTAGAAAATAATAAATTATAGGTTCTTTTCATTATTAGGCTAGTTAGTATAAACTAATATTTCAAGGGTTAAATATGTTTTTCGTCCCTTAAGTATCACACGATTTTGGGTTTAGTCCCTACTCGAAACTTTGATTGCTTTTAATCCTTCTAGTTTTGAAACTTTTATAATTAGTCCTTAAAATTGGACGGCATTAATTTTTATTTGATGTGGCAAACGGCAAGCTCGTCTAATACCAGCTTCCCTTTTTACTCTTTGCCACATTGTTTTTCTTTTTTTGAAATTAGATTAAGTAATTTGCCACGTTTTGCTTTACGAAATCAGATTAGCATTACGATTCTTAAATTACTTTTTTTTTTCAATAACTTCAAACAATAACTCCGTCCACCGGCATTTTGACCATAAAATCAAGGTTTTTGGTTCACCCAACATCTTCACACAGCAATTGCAGCTGCATTGACCACATTTGTCCAAAATATCAAGTATCAAAATGAGATCACAACTATAGTAAATATCGACAAAATCAAATATCACAGTATTGAATGAGTTAAACAAAGAATGCATAAATAATAGAGGAAAAACTCTAACAATTAATGAAGTAAAACATATAGATTAAGAATCAATTCAATATATGAGAGTTTCAAAGGATTACATCGTTTCCCCAACAATTAATGGAGGTTTAGTTCACCAGAGACATGGTGAAATTAGATGAAAACCATGAAAAGAATGAAAGATAAAACCCTAGAATTTGTAGATTGGAGTTTCCACATCCAAAATCCGCCTCCAAGGGGTGAAGAGTGTGTTTCTGCGTCTCCTTCTACCAAAAGATACCATCTTTGGGTCGCACAAATCAATATATAGTTCAAAAAAAATCAGAAGAAATTGGCCCAGGCCCAAGAGACTGGCGCTCAACGTTGGATTACCGCTCAGCGGTAGGCACAGTACTCATAGATGCCGCTCAGTGTTGTCGCCCAAGCGCCTGGTAGTGGCTTCTCTAAAGAGGTTGGCGCTCAGCGGTGAAAGTGTTGCTCAACGGTGGCTGGGGCACTTGATTTTCCCCTCAGCGTTGGCGCTTTAGGCGTTGGCCAAAGAACTCCTCCATGAGTTGGAGCTCAGCGGTGGATTTGCGCTCAGCGGTGCCTGCGATTCTTCTTTTAAGCACTTTTCCTTCTTTTCTTGAGTCCAACTCCTTACTACTTTAGCTTCCTTCATTCAATTCATGTTAATTCTGCCAAAAAAGGGAAAACCAAGCATAAAACCAAGAAAACCACCTTTGACTCTCTTATTCTCTAACTTAAGCAAAATGCATGATTTCAAGCTAGTTTCTAAGTCATAAAGGGTGTGTTTAGTGTCAAAATTAAGTATAAAAATAAAGGTTTTTCAACTGTTATCAGTAGGGGGCAGGTAACGGGTACAATTTTTACATGAGGGTCGGGTTCGGGTATCACACTATCCATGTCCAACCCGACCCGTTGTCATCCCTAGTCACTACTCGCCCAAGCTATCTTGATGATTATTATTGCAACATTTCTTCTAATGATTTGGCCATTGTTCTAAAGGATTCTAACCAGTCCCCTTCAATGATCTTGTACTTCTCTAGTCCTTCATCGCTTATTCTCACTTGTCATCTCCTTATTCTTACTTTCTAATATGTCTCAATTGAAAGGCAAACCAATGACGTATCAAGAGGTCGTTACCCAACATTGCTGGCAGGAGGCGATGCAAGCCAAAATTTTAGCCTTGAGATAGAACAAAACTTGGGACGTTGTTGTGGCACCTCCTTCTATCAAACCCATTGGATGCAAATGGGTTTTCAAAATTAAGCGAAGGCTTGATGGATCTGTGGAACGTTATAAAGCTCGCCTAATTGTGAAAGGGTACTCACAAATTGAAGGAATTGATTTTCTAGAAACTTTCTCCCTTGTCATAAAAATGGCTATTGTCAGGGCCCTTTTAGCCTTGGCATCAATCCACAATTGGGACTTACAACAACTTGACGTCAGCAATGCTTTTCTCCATGGGGACCTTTCATAATATGGTAATTCCTCTTAGACTGTCTAGTTGATAACGATTGAAAATACCGTTATATGTGATGTAATTCTGACACTGAATGCACCCTTTTCCGCTTAAAAACTTGCTTGGAATCATGTTTTTATGTTAAGTTGTGTGAATAAAAGAGTTGAGGTTGAATTCAATGACTTTATGACTAATTCCTCTTATTTTGGCAGAGAATGAGGTAATACTAAAAGCAGAGATGAAGAGCCAAGGAGATGAAGCTCAGAAAGGCCTGGAAAAGCACCAAAAGGAGAAACAGCATGCAACTTGGGCGCCTTGTATGGAGGCTCAGGCGTTGAAATCCGACGTCCACCGCCCAGGTACCCCTTTTGGGCGCTTGAGCGTCGGGCCCCGAGGCTTAGGCGCCCCTCTTAGAGGCTCAAGCCCTACATGACAACCGTCCACCACCCGGGCACCCGAGTTTCTACTCTGTTTTGACTCTATTAGACCAGACCCTGTTTCTACTTTGTTCCGATTCTATTTAAAGGATCCAGACACTCTAGGTTTGGTATCTTTGGCAAAGAAGACCGGAGCTGCACACTATTTCATCCTCGGAAGGCAGATTTGGATGTTGGAGCTCCTTTCCCCAATTTTTAGGGTTTTTCTATCTCATTCTTCTCCATTGTTCATATAGTTTATCCATGTCTATGAGGAACTAAACTTTATTTGTTGTTGGGGGATGATGAACCTTGTGAACTTTCATGTATTTGAATTGATTCTCAATAATATATGTTTTTTCATTAATTGTTAGAGTAATTCATTTGTTTCAATGCTTGTTGTGTTTAATTTATTCATTAGCATGATTTATGAATTGCATGAGTGCCGAAAGGTTCCTTTCAATTCAAGTTCTTGTTAAATTACTCCCAAGAGTAATATTTCTAAAGGATGAGGGTATGAGTCTTGGTCATCTTAAAGCTCTTGATCTTCACGATTAATCACTAGGAATTGCATGAACTAGGGGTAAGGACAGGTTTATTCACCAAGGGATCGAGTTTAGGTGATTGTTAACTCTTTGGCAAGTGTACCAAATCGTTTTAAGTAATAAACCGGTAAGACCGAATATCGTATCCCAAGAGACTCGATTAACACTTCACAATTGTATAATTATCTAACTAACTTAGACTAAAGAATGGTTGCCTTTAATATGAATTTGAGCAATGAAAATAAACATTATGCCTAAGTAAAAGATTGAACTTCTTGTGGTCAAAACTCTTGAGAATGAAATGATTGAAGATGATATGGAATGAAGATGTTAGAGAATGATTTCAACTATTACACTCCTATGCAAATGCACATAACTACTCTTCGTTATAATGCCAATGTCAACCTACTAAGTTACTCAAACCCAATCCCTTGGTGAGAGAGCCTAGACGTAGTAATTAAATCTCAATCCCTTGGCAACCCAACAAATTCATCTGCATTAAGATTAGAGGTTTAAGACAACCAAAGGTCCTAGCTCTATCCCTAGACATTATTTTCTTTAGGTGTTTAATCCAGTTCAAGGTTCACCCAACATTTCCCAACATTAAGCAAACCCTAGAATCATGTTATGGTTGATCAAGTCATAACAAGCTTTAAGCAAAGTAAATAAACACTATCAAGTAATGAAAGAAGCATATTTTCATTTAAACCAAGTTCTTTTACAAGTGAGTTTTACAGTTTACATCATTCCCCAACAAAAAGAACTTAGCAATCCATAGTCCTGGAGAGCTTGAGCTTACAATGGCAGAAAATGGAGAAGATGGAGATTGATGAGTGGTTATTTCTTGAACTATATTTAGTTTATTGCACTTAAATAAACCAGGGAATTGTTTTTAATTGTCTGTTATTTCCCCGTTTTCCGAATTCTGCTTAATTTGGTCGGAAATTNGTAATTGTGCTAATTTGGGTTTTCTGAGCTGATTAAGTGTATTTTGGTTGCAGGNAAATTTTGNGAAANANCAATTGGAGCATTAGGGATGGTGGCATAATTATTCAAGACTCAACATTTAGCCATTTTCATTTTTATAAAGTTGTATTTTCGTTTTTTTTAGAAACCTTAATTAGATTAAGTGCATTTGGGCCATTTTGTGGCAAATTTTGTAGAAGCCCAATGGTGGGACGTTCCATTTGTTCTCAAGACTGGACTGATCCATTTGTTGCCCAAGTTTCATGGCCTTGCAGGTGAGAGTCCACATAAGCATTTGAAGGAATTCCTGGTTGTTTGTTCCACGATGAAACCTCATGATGTTCCTCAAGAGCACATCTTCTTGAAGGCATTCCCTCATTCATTGGAAGGTGTTGCTAAGGATTGGTTGTACGCTATGGCGCCTAGATCCATCAACAGTTGGGATGATCTGAAGAAGTTGTTCTTGGAGAAATTTTTCCCAGCATCCCGGACCACGGCTATCAGGAAAGACATCACTAGGATTAGGCAGCTTGGTGACGATAGCTTGTATGAGTATTGGGAGAGATTCAAGACACTTTGTGCAAGTTGTCCCCACCATCAGATACCTGAACAACTCCTTATCCAATATTTCTATGAGGGTTTGAACAACATGGATAGGGGTATGATTGATGCTGTCAGTGGTGGAGCTCTTGGAGACACCACACCTGCTGAGGCCAGGCATTTGATTGAGAAGATGGCTTCCAACTCCCAGCAGTTTAGCACCAGGAATGATGCCATTGTGTTGAGGGGCGTACATGATGTTGTTGCCCAGTCTTTATCTGCTATTGAAAGCAAGTTGGAAGACAAGATTGAATCTCTTGCGAAGTTAGTGACAGAGTTGGCAACCAGCCAGAAACCTATAGCTTCATCCACATCTGTTGCACGACTATGTGCTGTTTGTACTTCTCGTGACCACTACACAGATGCTTGTCCTACTTTGCAACCATCAGCTGCCTCTGATGCGCCTCAGGCTTATGCTACTAACATATACAACAACAGACAGCCACAGTAGAATTATGACTTGTCCAGTAATAGGTACAACCCCGGGTGGAGGAATCACCCCAATCTTAGGTGGAACAATGCGCCACAGCAACAGCAGCAGGCGCCACCTTTCCAGAATGCCGGAGCACCTAACAGATATGTGCCTCCACCTATGCAACAACACCAGAGGCAACAGCAACAACAGCAGCAGCAAGAGGCACCTGCCCAACCAGCTGCCCAACCTTCCACTTCATCTGCACCTTCATTGGAAGAGTTAGTGAGACAGATGACTATGCAAAACCTGCAATTTCAGTAGGAGACTAGAGCTTCTATACAAAGTCTCACTAACCAAATGTGTCAGATGGCTACTCAGATGAACCAGGCACAATCTAAAAATTCTGATAAGCTACCCTCCCAGACTATGCAGAATCCTAGGAACGTGAGTGCCATTACCCTCAGGTCTGGGAAGCAGACTGTTGTGCCTCCTAAGACCGCTTCTACACCTACACCCGTGGATGCCACTTGTCCTAGAGAGGACGACCATGACGGTCCACGCAGGGCATTTGAGGTGGGTGGATCTTCTTCTCCAACCGGTGGTTCTTCTTCAGGTGGACCTTCTCCCTCTTCCACCACCACCGCTGCCGCACCTTCTCCTTTGGTTGATCGACCTATCCCTCTTCCATTCCCTTCACGGGCACTTCCTAGTAAAAAGACTGAAGAAGTGGATAGGGAAATTCTGGAGACCTTCAGGAAAGTAGAGGTGAACATACCTCTACTTGATGCCATTAAACAGATTCCAAGATACGCCAAATTCTTGAAGGAGTTGTGCACACACAAGAGGAAGATGAAGGGCGATGAAAGGATCAGCATGGGGAGGAATGTATCAGCTCTTATTGGTAAGTCGGTCCCGCATATCCCTGAGAAGTGCAAGGACCCAGGTATATTTTGGATTCCCTGCGTGATTGGAAATAACAAATTTGAGAATGCCATGCTTGATTTAGGTGCATCTGTTAATGTCATGCCTTTGTCTATATATGCATCTTTGTCTCTTGGTCCGTTACAACCTACGGGTGTGGTCATTCAGTTGGCCAATC
>NW_014542002.1:164872-167612 GCF_000741045.1 Vigna radiata var. radiata | reverse complement strand
TGAATTGATTTTCCCTGCTGATTTTTATGTTTTGGAGATGGAGGAGGGATTCTCTCCTGGATCCGCTCCCATTATCTTAGGCAGGCCATTTTTGAAAACTGCCCGAACCAAGATTGATGTGTATGCTGGCACTTTGTCTATGGAATTTGCTGATATTGTTGTTCATTTTAATATCCTTGATGCAATGAAATTTCCAACTAAGGACCATTTTGTGTTTAGGATTGATGCTATGGCTGACATTATTGATGAGTTTGTTGTTGATGAGTTTGAGTCTTTGCATGAGAAAGAACATTCTTTTTTATCTTCTCTATATCCATGCATTGAATCTGAATTTGAATCAGGATGTGAAAATGATGTTGATATTGTTGTGGATTTTGATAAGGATTGTGATGCCCAGGATGTTGGTGATATTCTTGATTCTACTGCAGATTCACATGTTAGTGATGATTTTGACATAGAAACTGTGAAAACCGAAGAAGTTTTAGACCTTGGATTACATTTTGATCTTTCACAATTTTCTGAAAATTTTAAATGTAGTTGTGAAGTTGGTTCTTGCTCTATTTGTGTTGAAATCAATTCTGTGATACAACCAACTTCCTACTTTATGATTGTTGATACTAACTGTGAATCTGATAAAAATGTTGAAGAACAGGTAAATACAAGCAAAACCTTTGTTGATGATTATGATGTTGATGACCATGATTTTCATTCTCCCTCTTTGCATGATGAGAACCACTTTTTGCTATCAGATCTGAATGTTTGTTCTCCATGCACTGAACATAAATCTGAGTCTGTGTTTGATATTGTTTCTACATTTGAAAGTGATTCATGTTCTGAGAATGTATCTGATGGTCAGCTTGTTACANCGAGACTCGGTGTTATACCTCTGCATGTTCTTTCTGTGGAACCATATTGCACTAACCATGTTGCAGGAGGTACATATGAATTTGTCCAACAAGCACCGACAATGGAGAACAAAGGTGCTTGCATACATGATAGTTTAAAGATCAATGGGCACTAGCTGAACCTACTCATCAACAATCAATGCTTCTTGGATCCGGTTGTGGAGGACATCTCCCTGCTTGATCAAGTCTGGAGGATGAAGCAGTTCTTCTTTAAGACGTCCTTGTGGGATGCAATAGTGGAGGAGACGTCTTTGGTCCATCCCACCTACCCTCCCGTCTGACTCAGGGAGTTTCTTTTCTCCTTCCCTNCTCACTTTTATTGCACTTTGTCTATATCTGCTGACTGTGCTGATTGTTGATCTACTGATTGTGACACACTGAGGACATTGTGTCGTTTAAGTGTGGTCTATTAGGGGAGGTTGTTTTTTNAGTTTCCCTTCACTGCATTGATACTCTGTTTTGTTGGACTCCTTGCTCTTCTTTGCTTGGAAGATAATCATGATGTTTGAGAGTTGGATTAACTGTGACCGATTACCTATGCGAGATTTGAGCCATTTGATGATCTTTCTTGTGTGTGGTATGTCTCTAGATTGCTTGCACATTTGCCTTGGTTTGACTCTGTTGATAATTCTTGATTCATGAGCATGTTTGAAAATGATAAAGGCATTTTGTTGATTGAGCCTCTCTAGCCAGATAGCCTACCCTGTTAATTCTCTTTGTTAGCCCCCTTGAGCCTATACTTCCCCCATTTCTTTGTTTTGAAGCTCATACAATAGCCTAAGTAAAAAACCATGATTACTTGAACCTTAGGGAATTTTGGAGCTTTGGAATTGTTTTGGGAATAAGTGTGGTCTCTTAGGAGTTGCAGATGAATTGGCTAGTGAGTNCTCTTCTTGCGGTTGCATTGTAAATATCATGTATCTTGTCTCTTAGAGTTGTGTTCTGAAAAGAGAGAAAAGAAAAGAGACAAGATGAAAAAAAAGAAGAAAAAGTACAGAAAAATGAGAAAAATTAAAAAAATTGCGTGAATAATGGAGTCAAGAAGATGATTGAATTAGAGGTTTTGGGTGTGATTTGACTGTGTTTACACTTGTTTCCCATTGCTCCTCTATTCCTTTTGGTTTATAGCTTCTTATCCAGATGTATCCTCCCTTGTCCTTGGCCCCATTACAACCATGAAAAGACCTTTTGATTTGAACATGCATATGTGTTTGAGTGTTGATATTAGAGGCTTGCCAAGTCTATCTGTGTGTGCTTTCTTGAGTGCATTGAGTGACATTGATTTACCTTAAACACTTGAGAGAGACACTGATTGTGTGCATCTGTGAGGCTCGGTTGCTCTTGATTCATCTCTTGAACTGATTGACTATTTTCCATGAACTGAATTGTTTGGATGATTCTGTGAGTATTTGTTTTCATTGCTTTTGTGTTGGATACTGTCCACTTCCTTTCATTGTCCAGATTTTGTGAGAATTGTGCAGCTCTGTTTCTGTTTTGTGAGTCTTTGTTGTTTATCTGTCGAGTCTGTGTCACCTCCCTGATGTTTGAGTAGTTCCCTGGGTTTTCGTCTTGGTTTTGCCCAGGAGTGCAAAAGACTAAGTGTGGTCTATTTTGATGAGTGGTTATTTCTTGAACTATATTTAGTTTATTGCACTTAAATAAACCAGGGAATTGTGTTTAATTGTCTGTTATTTCCCCGTTTTCCGAATTCTGCTTAATTTGGTCGGAAATTTGTAATTCTGCTAATTTGGGTTTTCTGAGCTGATTAAGTGTATTTTGGTTGCAGGGAAATTTTGGGAAATATCAATTGGAGCATTAGGGATGGTGGCATAATT
>NW_014542002.1:140358-164440 GCF_000741045.1 Vigna radiata var. radiata | reverse complement strand
TTCTTTTAGGAGGTGGACCCCACCTATTTTGAAGGGGGAAGGCATTGTTTAGGGCAAATTGCCGAGACACTCACTACAACTCTCACATTCCACATTTTTGCTTTAGCCTTTGCATGTATGAACTCTCTCTTGGGAGCCTTGGGTGCCATTTTCGTTTTTGATGCTTGAATGGTTAAAGATCACGTTTTTCTTCTTCTAATGTTTGCAACAATGCTTGTTCTTGTTTGATGGAATGAAGCTCTACCATTCCTCTCTTTAGATTTTCATTTTGAAGGTTGAATGCTTGAGTTTGGAGCTTCTTCTTTGCTTTTTCATGGTGGTTTCTTTGATGGAAGGGAGACCCATTGTTCATTTCGGTTTTCTCATCATTTTGCTGTAGTGAATTCGAATTTATCTTGAGTTTCTTGGTTTGGAGGATGAAAATGGAGTTGTTGTCAAGTTTGGTAGTGCAAAAGGCTTAAGTTGGTGCATGGGTATTGTATTCTTGAGCCATTTTCTTCTAGCATTTTGTTTTTGATGTTGGGAAACAAATTTTGAGCTGGACTTTGTGCTTGATGATGGTGGCTGGATGGTATTGCATAGGAAGCATAGGGGTTTGGTTTTATTTGGGTCAAAAAGTTGAAGAAAAGTGTGTTTTGAAGTTGAATTTATGAAGGTAGAACTTGGTTTTATTGTTCTTGAATCATTTTGCTTTGGAACTTTGGGTTCTTGGTGCAGCATTCTCGGTTTGGAGCTGGAAGAAACAATTTGGATATTGGTTTGTTGAAGAAAAAAACGAAATTGGAAGTGGAGAAGGAAGAGAGAAGGTGCATTCAATTTTTACCCGATTTGGCCAAGCACAAAAGATGCTCATTTTCACTCTAGGAACGTTTCCACTTTTGTCTTTGCTTTTAGTGAAGAATTTCTTCCAAGAATGAGAAGGATTGGTGTGGTCTTTTTGCTTTGACTTTGCTTACATGGCATCTTGGATGAAGCATCCAAAGTATCTTCCATTTACCCATTAATTTGAAGCACTTTTTGTGGCCATTTCTCTCTAGCTCACGTAAGTTTGGTGCCTTGGTGTGTGGGAGTCCAAATTTTGCTGCATGGAAAGGGAGGAAAGCATGGTTTTATGGTGTGTTTAAGGCATATGTTTTTTGTCTTGAAGTATGGAGCACATGTATAAGAAGTCAACACACCTTGCATGTTCATTTAAGGAAGAAAAGTCAAAATTAAAGTTGGGCCTTGGTGGACTAGGAGCTCATGGCCCAAGGGGGTTTCTCAAGCTATTTGCACCTTTTAATTTCAATTGGTAGATGAATATTGGTCACATAATTGATAGATGAAAAAGCATGTTTAATTATCTCTTTGTTTTGCATTAATTTGCATAGTAGGATTAGTTGCATTTGATTCCTCTAATTTAGTGTTTCATTTTAATAGTCTTAATTGTGTTTAGATAATTGTTTGTTGAAATGTTGGGTTTAGCACTTTATTTTACCTTGATGTTTTCTAACTTACACAGTTGAGTTTAATTTCCATTCATTTTAATTTAGTTATTCATATTCACAAAAACACTTTTCAAACCCCCCCCCCTTTTTCGTGTTAGACTTGACTCTGAACCGCAGTTGGTCCTTGAGAGACTACCTAGGGGTCATTCCCTAGCATTATACTGCATTTCTAAATTGCAATCAAATTTGTATGGGCCGCGGCACCCATCAGAGACCCAAGAAGAAATTAGAGTTCCCACTGCCCAAAATCAGCTCTCATAGGTCCAAAATGGTGTTTTCGAGCTTCAGCCGCCAAGGAGATGGCACCCTCGTTGCAAGTGAGCCTTTTATAGCTCTAGGGTGCCAAGTCAGCAAAAAGTCGCGCCCAGTCCCCTTTTCTGGGGTGCCCAGACGCCAATTTTAAATGGAAACACAGTAGAAAAGGGCGGCCAGCCCCCTTTAGGGGTGCCCAGGTGCCATATTTTGAAGTGAAGACAGCATGAAAGGGTGCCCAGGCGCTAGAATTAAGGTGGAAACAGCAGAAAAGGGTGCCCAGCCCCCTTCTGGGGCGCCCAAGCGTGGCCTTTGCAATGCTCTTCAAGAATTCTTACCTCTTTTTAGCTTTTCCTGGGCTTCCACTCTTGGTAATTAAGACTCTCTTCCAAAGCGCACAAAGTTCCTACAAAACTTGGGGAATTAGTGATGAAAACTGGTATGTGTAACCTAAACTGAAGTTATTCACAAAGTTAGATAAAAGAGAGGATTAAGCATGTTTCAAGCATCAGGAGAGTTGATTTGGTAAGAAAATTGCATCATATATAATGGTAAGAATTACTATTATCAATAACCCCAAACTTGAAGCTTTACTTGTCCTCAAGCAAAAAGGGAACTTGGTTTAGTAAAAACAACTCAATCACAACGGTCTAATAGCTCAAGGAAGCAGTTTCGATCAGATAAGTCAATCAAACATGTTGCTCATTGTGGGGAGATATAGAAAGAGCTAATGCAGTCGACAAATCAAGCTTAAACTGTGGTGCTCACAGAACAAAGATTACAAGACAGATGCAAAGGCTTCATAAGGGATCAACAAACATGGCAAAATGTTTTCCTAAATTGCATAGAACCTTTCCTCACCAGAAGAAGTGTTTCACTCAAGCTCAATGGTGTATCAATAGGTGTGTTGTTTTCACTCCACTATCACAATGTCACACAGATCAACTTTGCCTTTCATTTCATTCCAAATCAAACACATTCACATGCACATTATCATCACAAGGACTTTTTGAGGCTAGAATTGTGCTTGGGCTAAGAAGAAAATTTGGTTTTTCTGGATACAAAGCACCTTGAGTTAAGAGAGCAGACAAATGAAAGCAAGATAACATAATTCTCACTTTTGCTTCAAGAAAATTGAAACCAATTCTCCACTCATTTTCCAACTTTCATTCATTGTATTCTTTTTCTTTATTTTGTTCTTCTTTCTTCTTTTCCTTTTCTTTCTTTTCTTGTTTTTCTCAATGCTCCTTTGTAACATGATTTTCCCAACTACCCCAAACTTAGACCATTCTCCTATACCAGAAATGAATACTCTACTCAACTCAAGGTAAGGAAGTCAAGGGTTTTCACATCAAGTTCAAGGTTATAGGATTGAGAAGATTCTTTTTCTTTTTGGGTTCAAAGGATTGTCATTGGCTTATTTGGCTCAAAATGTAAAACAAGTAGAAGAAAAGATGGTCCTGATCATTTGTAACAAGCAAGTGAATAGTTCAAAAGAAGAAACTCAGGCAAAGTCAACTGTGATACCAAAGTGGTAACATTCAACAATCAATCTGAGGCACAACATCTCACAGGTTAACTCACGGCTCCAAATTCTATCAAACAATTGCCAAGAATATTGACCAAAATCAAAACCAATCATTTATCCAAAGTAATTATGAGCAACCACCATCTATACTTGTAACTCAACCAACATCATGTCAACATATCTCTACAATCAATCAAATGAAATTCGAGCAAACACACAAGATTTTTAATTCAAACCAAGAAAAAGTATAATTCCTTAAGACCAAACCATTGCAAACAAGTCATCAAACTAACCAAGTTCAGAGTTAAAAACTGTAACTAAAACTGGAATGTAAAAACTGAATTTAAAAACATGTCAGAATATAAAAGTTTCCACAATATGCAGTGTAGTATCCTGATCCACAAGCCTCAATCATCATCCTCATCCTCATCAACCTCGGTCTCAGCAACATCTTCCTCCTCATGATCCTTATCTTCCTCAGTCTTAGCAATATCTTCCTCCGCATCGGAATCCTCTTCTTCAGTGTTATCTTCCTCCATCGGCTGCGCTCCAGAAGATGTGCCACCTCCCCCACTGGAATGAGCCTGGTCCGCAGGCCAAGCTACCCTAGCAACATACTCAGCTGGGGTCATAAAGTCAAGGTGGGAGGCCGCAAACACCTGCCTCATCATCTCCGCCTGGGCAAGACCAATCCTGTTGACTGCCTCCAACTTTGCATCAAGTTGCTGCATCATCTGCCACATTTCAAACATAGAGAATGGATCCTGCTGGGCAGGCTGGTCAGGCTGAGGAGGCTGGCGACACCCATGGGGCTGCTAAGGCGGATCCTACTGGGCAGGCCTATGGTGCCTATGCGGCCAAGGAGGCTGAGGAGCAGGAATGGGTAGACCCTCCTCATCCAGCAAGCAATACTGCGTGTAGTAAGCGCGATTAATTGTCTTGCGTGGCCTCTCGAAGGGAGCAGCCGAAGTGTCCACCCCTGCAATCGCGCACAAATGAGTGATTAGAAAAGGATGCCTAAGTGGAGCCTTTAGATTGGCAGAGTGAGCACAGTCAAAAATCTCCTGGGCAATGAACTGACCAAGACTAATCTGCCGGCCCTAGAGGATGTAATACAGTAGAACAGCGCGGCTGGTGACGAGGTCAGATACGTGAGAGCACAGGGAGATGTTGGCATGAGTCAAAGCCACCCAATACTTGCATAATGGGGAGAGGAACGAGCGCCTGACATTGAGGGGCTGGCCTTTGGTGTTTCGCTGAAAGTGGCTCCCTAGAACACAAAGAACGCGCTCCACATCCTCAAAATCAATCTCTCGAAACTCAGCCGCACGTTCGGCAACATACTCACAGGAGGCAATGTCCTCGGGCCACTGGGTGTTGAGGAACGAGTTAATGGTGGCATCATTAAATGGGACCCGTCGGCCCTTGACATAGCTCAGAAAAGGCTGCTCCCCATCGGAAAAGTGGCGGACATTTGCGTAGAATTCCTTGACTATTGCAATGCTCGCAGGTGCAGGAAAAGTGAGGAGTATCAACCAATTCCTCCTCTCAAGCTCATCACCAAACTCAGATGCCTCAATAATCAGCCGTTCAACTTGCCTCTCCATAAGCAGTTGGCGGTTTTGAACCACCGCAAAATGTTCCTCATTCTTCTTGGAGAGGAAGTTGTGGCTATAAATCTTTTGTTTCTTCCTCTTCTCCTTATCAATCTTATGAGCAACTGTCTTGACTCTTTTAGGACCAGAAGAAGAGGCCATTGTCTACACAAAAGAGAGTGAAACAAAGGTTTTTATGTGTTAGCATTCAAGAGGAAAACCATTTGCAACAAACATTCAAATTGGTGTAGATTCAAGGCTTAACAAAGCACAAAACAGTGTGGAAACACAAAGAGAAAACAAGACAAGGCATGCAGGGGCAAAAGGAATTGAAAACAAAACTCGAAAATTGGTGGATGCAAAATGTTGTGCAGAGCGGTGGCGCCGGGGTGCCCTTAAAGGGGCGCCCGGGCGTGAATTATGCAGATATGCAGATGCGTTCAGCCCTATTCTCAGAAACAATCAATAACAAATATGCACAAAATTAGGCATGGAGAACGAGAAAATTTCAACCCAAAAGCATCCACTCAAGCCACTAGAAAGAAAGTGCCGCTATTGCATACTGGGATCTTAATAGCCATGGATTCATTAACACTTACCACGCATACACAAGCAAATTTGGTGTTTAACATGATAGCTAGGTACAAAACAACTGAGATTGAAATCACACCGAATCAACATTCATGACAAACCAGATTCAAAGTCAACAATTCACTCAATACTGGCAGCGGTTATGGCATACAACATTACAGACAACAACCAAACAACAACAAAATTGCATAACCATAGTGATAAGATATGCACAGACAATCAAACCAACAAACATGGCAGAGTATTCACCTGCTGGCAGAGTTCATTGAATCTCAAAACAGACATTGTTCAACCTAGAGAGCTAGGATTTACAAATACCCACCGAACAGACAAAAGCACAACATAACAGCAAAGCCAAATCACAAAATTATTAACAGGGGCACCTACTTGAGTTGAAGACACAAAGGTGGAAGAGGGCGCTTGGAATGCAAAAGTGAGAGCGTGGAGAAACTGTCACAACAGCTAACTTAGGAGACCCGTGAATGAGTGTGAGAGAGGCATGAGTGGTGGAGTAAATGAGGGTTATGCAATAGACGTAGAAACCCTGTGTTGTAGCACTAACAATTGCATTTTCTTGGGGTTTTGAATGGTGGCTGTGAGATATTGGAGAGTGGGTGAATGATTGGGTGAGGGTTAGAGTGTACGAGAGAGAGTGTTGCAGAAAAGGGGATCAGGGCGTGAGAGATTTGAGTGCGGGATTGAAACTAGGGCGTGAGAGATTTGAGTGCGGGATTGAAATATGGTGAATGTAAGTGAGTGTAAGGTCGTGAGGCAGTGAGAGCGTGAATGACTGAGGCACAGGGAGGGCATTAGACGTGATAGATAGAGTGAAAGATGGGGTCGTGAGAGAGTGGAGAGTGGGAGAATGATGAGTGCATGAGTGGCTTGGTATTGAGAGAGGGATGAAAATGAATGAGTGAGAGAAGATGAGAAAGTGGGGAAAGTGGGAGGCGTAGGGGGGCACTAGGGTTTTGGGGTAGGAGGAAACGAAATGGGCCAACCCTATGCAAGTCAACCCAATTTAGATTGCATTTTCTGCATCTCCCGTGCCCGGGCGCCCTTTGGAGGGGCTTGGGCATGAAAAATAGCTTGGGAGGCAACACAAAAGGGCGTTGGGCGCCCTCTAGGGGCGCTGGGGCGCGAATTCTACAGATTTTCTATAGAATTTTGTAGAATTCATTTTAGGCCCAACTCAACTTTGACTTTTGATTTTTGACACTTCTAAAGACTCAATTCAGCCTAGATCAATGTGTTTCCACCATGCAAACTTGCTCAAATCCATAGGAAATGAAATTGAGTGCAAGAATGCCAAATCAAATGTCCACTTCCAAAGCTTTCTAACTCTCCAACTCAAGGGTGTACTTTGACACAAAAAGCACTATAAGCATACCTAACTCAACAGTAAAAAGAATATAAGAATAAAGCCTGAATGGGTTAGAAATCACACAAAAGTAAAGTAATTACACCGAGTCCCCACCAACGGCGCCAAAAACTTGTTAGCTCTTTGGCAAGTGTACCAAATTGTTTTAAGTAATAAACCGGTAAGACCGGATATCGTATCCCAAGAGACTCGATTAACACTTTACAATCTTAAAATTATCTAACTAACTTAGACTAAAGAGTGGTTCCCTTTAATATGAATTTGTGCAATGAAAATAAACATTATGCCTAAGTAAAAGATTGAACTTCTTGTGGTCAAAACTCTTAAGAATGAAATGATTGATGATGATATGGAATGGAGATGTTGGAGAATTGTTAAGCCCTTGGCAAGTGTACCAGATCGTTATCAAGTAATATATAAACGGTAAGTCCGAGTATCGTTTTCCCAAGGTACTCTTAGGCCTTATCTTTCATGTAAATTGATCTTATAAGACTTGAAAAGAAATAAATTTTGTGGTGTAAATGCAAAACGAAACTAAACATACAAATGCAAGTGAATCAATTGGCAAGGAAAAGATATGAATGAATAGGGTTGTTGGGGTTTACAATTTCATCTCATCCATCCTCTTATATCTACTTTTCTTATTTAATTCGCTTAATTATCTAATTGTCATGCAAACTTTCTTGGCCTACCTTAAACCCAATTCCTTGGCAAAAAAGAGCCTACTATTAATTACTAGTTTACTATCTCTAGTCTCCCTGAGTAATTAATAATTCATTGAACACTGAAGATAAATACAATTGATCGTCCTACCCCTATCTCTAGGTAGTATTGCTTAATCAAGGAATTTCCTATCAGTTCATGACTTCCCCGTACGTTCCCGTATCGACAATGGAAAATATCTTTTTACCGAATGAGTTAAACGATAAAAGCATTGAGCATTGATAAGAAACCCAACAATTGATAATATAAGCATATTCAAGCATATGAATAAAACAAGAATTTCAATATAAGAGAGTTTCAAAAGATTACATTGTTCCCCAACAACAAAGGGTTTAGTTCACCATGGACATGGTGAAACTAGATGAAATTAAATGAAAGAATGCAAGAATAAACCCTAGATTTGATAAATTGGAGCCTAAGCATCCAAGAAATCTCCTCCAAGGAGTGTAGAACTGCTCTAGACGTCTCTCCTGCCAAAAGATTACTCTGAGGGTCGCACTAGGGCTATTTATAAAGCATAAAGGTAACAGAATTTAAGCCCAGGCCCAACATTGCACCGCTCAGTGCCTAAATTGGTCGCTCAGCGGTTTGCCTCTAATCACAGGACCGCTCAGTGGTTTGCCTCTAATCGCACTGGACACTCAGCGGCACCGCTTGGGCGAGAAACAGTGATTTCCCCTTCGTCTCTGGCGCTCAGCGTTGGAATTTGGCATTGAGCGGTGGACTTGACTCTTCTTTTCTTCCTTTTTTTTCCTCTTTTCTTGAGTCTAAGTCCTCCTTACTTCACTTCCATCTTCAATTGTCATCAAAACCCTACAAAACAATGCAAAAACAAGCATAATATCTCTAAAAACAACTTCTGACTCACACGTGACTCAACTAAGTGTTTTACTTGATTATAAGCTCATTCTAAGACATAAAGGGTGTGTTTTGATATCAAATTCAAGTATAAAAATAACGGTTTTGAGACCGTTATCAAGAATGATTTCAACTATTATACTCCTACGCAAATGCACATAACTACTTCTTCATTATAATGCCAATGTCAACCTACTAAGTTACTCAAACCCAATCCCTTGGCAACCCAACAAAATCATCTACATTAAGATTAGAGGTTTAAGACAACCAAAGGTCCTAGCTCTATCCCTAGACACTATTTCCTTTAGGTGTTTAATCCAGTTCAAGTGTACCAGATCTGGACTTACCCATTTTATATTACTTGATACCAGATCTTGTACACTTACATGAAAGTTAAGGCCTAAGAGTCCTTTGGGAAACGATACTTGGACTTACCTATTTTATATTACTTGATAACGATCTGATACACTTGCCAGGGGTTAACTTATCTAGTGATGTAAATTGATTAAATTTGACTTGATTGTATATATTTTGTTTTTGTTTTTTTTATATATAAAAGTGCTACTAGGGTTTTTGTTTCTTGTGCATGCAGGAGACTAGACATACTAGGAGCAAGAAAAATACACAACCTCTTCTTGAAGGCTTGAGTGAAACAAGGGGAAGGAGAGTCAAACGCCCATCTAGGGAGTTGTTTCCCTCTCCTGATAGATTATTATCACCTTCACCAGAAGCTCGTACACTAGATTCAGAAGAGATGGCTAATGAGCAACCTCCTCCAAGATGCACTCATGTAGACCAATCTAATGTTGTTGGCCCTTTCCATTTCAACAGCATAGCCATGCCAACAGACCATACTACCAACATGGTGATGAATCCAGCACTTATCTATCTGGTGCAAGGCAACCAGTTTCACGACTTGTCAAATGAGAACCCATATGATCATTTGACAACATTTAGTGAAATCTGTAACACTGTGAAGATGACGGGAGTGCCAGATGAGCGAGTAAAGCTTAGCCTGTTTCCGTTCTCATTGGGAGGCAGTGCTAAGACATGGTTGAATTCCTTTCTTGAAGGAAAATTCACTACATGGGAGACTGTGGCAACAAAGTTTGTCAATAAATATTTTTCACAGTCCAAAGTTACTCAGGGAAGGTTGGAGATATCATCATTCAAACAGGGCATGGAGGAGACTCTTGGTCACGCCTGGGAAAGATTCAAGGGCTTATTGAGGAAAACACCAGTCCACGGTTTTGACAAGACTACTATAGTTCTTGCTTACCTAGGTGGTCTGAACACGTAGTCTAAGATGATGCTTGACGCCTCAACTGGAGGTGATATCAAAAGGAAGACTGAAGATGAAGCCTATGACTTGATTGAGAGTATGGTTGCTAATGAGCAGGAAACTTATAGTGAAAGGGGCGCACCTGTTCAGAAAAGAGGAGTTTTGCACTTACCTGTAGATGATGTTATGCTAGCTTAGAATCATCTTCTAACTCAAAAGCTAGACAATTTGACAAAGATTCTCTCACAACTTCCTAAGGAGATTCGTAATGTCTCCCAAGCACAGTAGCTTTGTGATTTCTGTGGTGGTGACCATATTAATGGTCAATGTGTTATACCTGAGGAGATGCAACAGGAAGCAAATTATATGGGGAATGGGAATCAGTTCCAGTATAGGCAGGGGAACTTCAACCAAGGCAACTCTAGCCAAGGTTGGAAGAACCATCGTAGTATTGGACAATCACAGAATAACCCATCTAGACAAATAGGAGGCTTTCGATCGCAACAACCTTCACCTTTGTGGAAGCAAGTAAGCCACTTGACAGAGACCGTTAGAGACTTTACTGATAGATTTGATATATTCATGAAGGTTTATGAGTCTCAACATGCAAGTAACCAAACCAGCTTCAGATCTTTGGAGATGCAACTTGGTCAACTGTCAAAAAGGGTGGAGACCACAGAAAAGAATCAACTTAGGGTTAATACTGATGTTAATCCTAAGGAGGAGTGTCATGTTGTTGTAACAGGGGAGAAAAAAAAACTAGAGGAGGAAGTTATTGAGATAGAAAGTAGTGGGGAAGAAGATGAAGAAATGAGTGAGATTGACGAGATTAAGATTGGTGAAGACAAAGAAGAGGAGGGGCGTGAAAAAAATGAGAGAAGAAGAGATGGTCACAATGGGCAGATTAGAGAAATATTTAATCAGGTGACTATTGTTCCTTTAAATGAAAATCATCCTCAAATTCCTATTTACTCTAAGAAAATCAAGTTTTATCTTAGAGAGGTGATAGATTTAGATACAGATGAGGAAGAATAGGAAGTGCTTGTGCAACCGAGAAAGAAACACCATCCACCCAAAATAAAGGATCCAGGGTGGGTGACTCTTCCATGCGTGATAAATGATGTGGATATAGGAAGAGCTATGATAGACTCTGATCTAGCATTAATATGATGCCCTTGAGTTATCTGAAGAAAATTAAAGGGCTAGTATAAAACCATCAGATATTTCTCTAACAGTTGCGGATGGTTCTATTAAGAAGCCAGCTGGTAGGGTGGAGGATGCAATTGTTCGTATTGAGCAGTTGGAGTTCTTGGTTGATTTTGTAGTTGTGGATATGGAGAATGAGGGAAGAATTCCATTAATTTTGGGAAGACCTTTCATGGGGACTTCTAAAATGATGATACGTATCCATGACGAGAGAATAATGTTAAGAGACCAAGACCAGATGTTAATATATGGTGGCCCTAAAGAAGACAGAATGAGAAGAAGAAAGAGAGCCAGATATAAGAGAGAAGTTGCATCTGAAGATAGCACATCAGGTACTGAAACTAACAGTTGTAATGTTTTACAGGTACCTAAAGATGAAGAGGTTGATAAAGGAGGAACAATCCACTCAAAAGAGACATCACATCTACATGGTTCATAGGTGAGATTCAAGAATAAAAGGTGGATTGTGAATAAGATTAAAGAAGATGGAGTAGTGGAGATTAGAAGACCATATTCCAAAGCCATCAGAAGAGTGGATAGAAGAGAGTTGATGAGTTGGGTAGATGAAGATCCCAACTAGGATAGGAAGACATGATGATATTTGACTTAATTCCATATATTGTAAAACATTTATAGTTTTAGGTTTATTTTATTTTGAACTTGTAATTCCTTGGATTTTTTAAAACATTTTTGGGTAGCATCTACTAAGGGATGCTAAAGATTTTAGGTATCTACTGAAGGATACGAGGAAGGTAAACCTATTGATGGGTGTTGGTAAGGTGGCACTTAATGATGAGTGCTAAACAGGTTTAGGTCAGGCTCGTGACGTTAAACAAGCGCTACTTGGGAGGTAACCCAATTGATTATATCTGTTTTTTTTTCTACTCTATGTTAAGTGCATTACATGCTTGAATGTTGCATTTGAGAGACGAAAGGCATGTGATTGAAAATTTGAAGGTTGAATTAAAGTGCTACAGGGTTAGACTGCTCAAAGCAAGCAAAGAAGAAAGGAAGAAAAATTTTGGCCAAACCACTGAGCGGTTTATTTGACCGTTGAGCGGTTGCAGCGTATTTTGGTTTCGGCTTTCTTCAAAAGCTGAGCGGTTTTGAAGCTTTTCACTTTGAAACCTCTTCTTTGCAAGTCGCCCAAGCGGTCTCCCTAAGCCCTAACACTCCTTTTTCACTTTCAAGAGCTTTTCAGAGAGATTTCCCCACTTTTCTCATCATCCACTCACCAAAATCTCACTTTTCCACCATTGTTTTGTCAAAGTTTGGGGTTTTTGGTTGACGGTTGTGCATTAGAGAGGCATTCATCACCGATTAGGAGCAAGTTTAGTAAGCATCTAAGATCTCCACTCAAGTAAGTTGTGCAATTCCATTCTTAGGGTTTCTAATTGAAATTCGTTGAAGAACATGCTTAAGAACATGATAAATTAGGGCTTTTGATTTCTATGCATGATTTAATGAAATAGAAACTGTTTGAATCGATTGAATTGCATGAAATTGATCTGGAATAGTGAAATAGGTGTTAGAGTGGAGATTAGGACTTTTGAAAGAAGGTTTTTGAAAAAACCAGCCGAAAACCGTTAAGCGGTCTGCCTAACCGCTGAGCGGAATTCATCAAGGTTGGGGGTTTTTGGGTTTTTGATGCTTGGATGCTGAGGGGCCCTATTTTTCCTTCAGTACTGGATTGTGGTTGTTCTGGAAATATAATTGATGATTTACTACCCTCTAAATGATAAATTTCTGCGATATTATTGGATTTATTTGATACAGGAATGTCATCCTCAAGGAGAGTGAAGACCATGGGCAATAAGAGAAAGGAGCCAAAAAGGCCAAGGAGATTCTATTCTTCTTGGTTCCTTTCTAAAAAGCATGAAGAGCATTATGTGACTGTACAGGAGAGGCGTTTGTTGATGGAGAGGAAGGCCATGTATATTCCAAACTTGGCACCAGAGTTTGGACTGAATATTGAGAGGCGAGGCTAGGAGAGATTGACCACTTATCCTGCACCAGCCAGCATTGAGTTGGTAAAGGAATTTTATGCCAATGCCTTGCCTAGAGGAGGAGTATCAGTTGTGTGGTACATGAGCTATGTGAGGGGACAGATCATCAGATACAACCCCGAAACCATCAACAACTTCCTGGGTACTGAGTGGTCAGGAGAGCAGTGTAGGTATGTTGCTCTTACAGGGGAGTACAGGGATTATGAGGACATCGAGAGGGTGATGTGTATCCCTGGGAGACACTTTCAGAGGAACCCTAATGGAGCGCTAGTCGACTTCATTAGGGCGGATTTGGCTCCCCTGGCGAAATACTGGATGGCATTCACTCATGCCAACATACAACCATGCTCACATGTCTCCGATATCACTATGCACTGGATTCTCTTCATCTACTGCATGTTGAGGCAAATGGATGTTAACGTTGGTGAATCATCGCTAATGAGATTCAGAGTTGCGCTACTACTATTAGTAGCAGGACATCACTGGGACATTCATCCCTGATTACATACTTGTGCCAGTAGGCTGGGGTAGACACTGCAGTTCCACCTTATGAGAGGCTGAGGAGGGCTACTGATACCTCCTACTATCGTCAGTTTTGTGGAGGTGATGAGCCAGTCGGAGCATTTCCTAGGAGACGTCCTAGGAGAGCAGCAGCTCAACAGGAGGATGCACCTGAAAATGCACCGGCACAGCACGCTGAGCCTTTCCAGATGAGGGACATGTATATGTCCATGATGGAGTCTCTCCGCAGAGGGCAGGTAGCTACTGCTAAGATGATTATAGGATTGTATGACATGCCACCAGTGCACAGGTGGACTATGGACGAGTTCTATGGTACTATGGCTTGGCCTCAGAAGCAGGCACAGGGTAGCGGGTCTGGAACAGTTGGAGCACCAGGCGGAGATGAAGATGACTAGGAGGATGATGACTTTGAGGACGCACAGGAGGGTGAGGAGTACGACTCAGATGAGGACATGGACTGATAGGGCATATACTAATGCATGCCAGCACTTGGACAGGGTTTTTCTTTTTCTTTTGAACTTTGGATTTGTAGAATAGGTTGAACTTTATTTTTGTGTTTATGCTTGGCTTATACACTGGTTCTGATAATGGTTTGATGAATTATATTGCATGGTGAGTTATTCGATGATGATTGAATGTGGTTGATGATTGAAACTGTATGCATGTTGATATGAAGGTGAATGGTTCACTAACTATGTGAACATATGTATGGTGATTTATGATTATGATTAGGATGCTAAGCAGGATTTATGAATTATGTGTGAGAAAGCATGTTGTGTGAGGTATTGAGCTCTAGAGTTTTCATTGATATATGTACTATTCACAGGAATCATGAATGATATTGTCTGAATCTTGATAATTGATTGAATTGCATGTTTATGTCATATGATCAAGGCCATGTTTGAAAGCCCTTACTTAGCCAAACTTTTACCCTAAAGTGATTAAAATATTATATCCTTTTTGAACCTTAGCCTTAAACAGGATAAAAACCCTTGTTTTGAATTAAGTACCTTGAGTTGGGTTGAGAATAATTTTATATGTTGAAAAAGTTCAAGTGTGGGGTTGTTTAGGGGAAAGGCAACAAAAAAGTATTAAGCTCAAAAAGTGAAAAAGAAAAATGCATGATAAAATAAAGAGAAGAAAAGAAAAAGCATGAAAGACGAGCTCAATAAAAAGAAAAGGGAAGAAGTTGGGAATGAGTGAGATTGGTTAAAAAGAGAGTTTGTACTTGAACTTTGAATGTTAAAATAACTCTCTTAACTAAAGGATTTTCTGATCTAGAAAAACCAATTTTTCTTGTTAACCCAACCTCATTACAAGCCTTGGAAAAGTCCTTGTGATGACATTTGCGTGTAAGAATGTAAATTGTTTTAGATGAAGGGCAATTTTGTTTTATGTGACGTGTGAATAGTTGAGAATGGAGTGTCATCCTAAACACTTGAGTGATTGAGTGAAACACTTGCTTAGTGAGAATTGTTGAATTCCACGTTTACATCTATGCTTAGTGGATTGGTCATTCATAAATAAAACATTTGTTGGGAAATATTTGATTATGTGAACTAAATTGGATTGAAAGCATGCATGCATTTTTATAGGATTCCATTGATAATCTGAATTGAATCATAACTTGTCATGAGGAAAATGAGTTTTGAAGATGTTGAGCTATTTGATGAAGAAGTGGAAAGCCAAGTTTTGTCTTGTTTGCTTAAGGACAAGCAAAGTTCTAAGTTTGGGGTTGTGATAACGGTCTAAAAATTGTTATTTTCATGCTTAAATATGATATCAAAACACACCTTTTGTGGCTTAGAATGAGCTTAAAATCAAGTAAAACACTTAGTTGAGTCATGAGAGAGTCAAAAGTTGGATTTAGAGATATTATGCTTGTTTTTGCATTGTTTTGCAGGGTTTGATGAGAATTGAAGATGAAAGTGAATTAGGACGGACTTAGACTCAAGAAATAGGAATATAAAGGAAGAAAAGAAGAGTCTAAGAACCGCTCAACAGCCAGAATCAGCGCTGAGCGGTCAGAGCGGCTAGAGGCAAACCGCTCAGCGGTAAAACGGATAGCTCAGCGGTGGCGCGGCAAAGAGGCAAACCGCTGAGCGGTTCACTTAGGCGCTGAGCGGTTATCTGTTTTTATTTGGCTTAGATTCTGTTATCTTTTTGTTTGATAAATAGACCCAGTGCGATTCAAAGTGTAATCTTTTGGCCAGCAAAGACATCCAGATTTATTCTACACACCTTGGAGGAGGTTCCTTGGATGCTTAGGCTCCAATCTACCAAATTTAGGGTTTATTCTTCCATTCTTTCATTATTTTCATCTAGATTCACCATGTTAATGGTGAACTAAACCTTAGGTTGTTAGGGAATAATGTAATCTTTTGAAACTCTCTTATATCAAAATTCTATCTTCTTTACATGCTTGCATATGCTTACTTTATCAATTATTGGGTTCCTTCCCTTTGCTTAATGCTTTTATCTTTTAACTCATTCGGTAAATGTTGTTTGTCTTTATTGATGCGGAGACGTACGGTAATGTCTCGAACTGGGGGGAATTGCTTGATTATGCTAATACCTCCTAGAGATAGGGGTAGGACGATCAATTGTATTTTGCTTCTATTTATCATGCATTATTGGTTACTAGGGGAGGATAGAGATAGCAAGCCAGTAATGTGTAATAGGCTCTTTTTGCCAAGAGATTGGGTTTAGGGTAGACTAAGAAAGTTTGCATGACAATATGATAAATAAGCTAAGAAGATAAGAAGAGTAGATATAAGAGGGTGGATAAGATGAAATTGTCAACCCCAAAAACTCCATTCATCCATAGTCTTTTCTAGCCAATTGATTCACTGCATTTGCATGTTTACTTTTGTTCTTTGCATTCAAAACCAAAACTTAATTCTTTTCTAAAGTCTTATGCGATTGGTTTACACGAAAGTTAAGGCCTAAGAGTCCTTTGGGAAACGATACTTGGACTTACCCGTTTTATATTACTTGATAACGATCTGGTATGTAACATCCCGATTTTTGGGATGTCTTGATTATTAGGAAAAATTTAAAATTTTTAAAACTATAAGACTATCGTGGAAATCCTCTTATAAAATACCGAAATTAATAAAATAGAAACAAAATAAAATAAACCCGATTACATTGTCTCTAACATTCATAGCACAAAACTTTAATTAACATAAGTCTTTTTCCCCTTCTCGTGTCTCTATCATGCATCTGAAGCATCTGCAACATCTCCTGCTCCCGTATAACCATAGGTCACACGATCATCGCAAACACATACAACCACAACACAAACAAATATGGGTAAGATACCATAACATGACCAATAACAAGACAATATATACATAACAAGTAAACACAACTTAATAACGAATTATCCTTACTAACGTAATCATTCCTACAACAAGATCATCTATAACATCAGCATCATTCATACCACAACTATACCATCAAGATTATCTTTATCTATATTGTCTCCAAACACATTGTTATCACGAATCATCAACACATGTACCTTCATCCAAACTAACCTCATCATGAATCCTTCATCATGAATAACACCACGAGCCTCCACAATACCATAACTCCATAGTGAAAAGAATCAGTCTCACTCCTGTACCCTACCTCAAACTTGTGGCCTCCCCACAAGTCCCCCGTAGCCCCTCCTACAGGTCTGCTCGAGTAGTCCCGCCTACCTGGCTAAGGAACATGTTTCCTGCCACACCAGGACAAGGCAAACACCATCACCCCCACACAAGAAGGGCTCAATACCCGAGCACTCCCTTTTCGCACACAAGGCCAAAGGAAGTTGCTATCTCGACCGGTCGATAGTCTCAGGCTTTACTAGGTACAGAAAGCGAACTTATCCNTCACTCTTATGCTCATCGATCAACCACTCGTTCAGGTACAATTCCAACACTCACTTATCCCAACTTCAACACTCACTCATTTCAATCATTAGTCAAGTTTATCGGATTTCTAAACAAGTAANCACTCNCNTTTTCTACCTAATCTTATTAATTCATAGGTCTCAACCAAAAACACAATGTGTTCAATGGATTCCACTCAACAATAAATTACAAACAATAACCAAATATAATCCAAAGTAATATATCATGTATTATTTTGATCAAACATTAAAATCAAATTCCCAATTAATCAACATAACCACCATATGAATTCTACTCCAACAATAAATCAAAATAAATAAATAAATAACATTTAATAACAAACCAAAAATAATAAAACATTTATTGATCTCATTAAAGATTATAATCACATTATTCTTCTCTCTTATCAAACTAAAATTAGTAAGTAATTTAATATTCTAATAAAAGATTATAATTTCATTATTTTCATCTTTAAAACCAATTAATATTTATTTCTTCTTTCCAATTTCATAAACTATTAAGTAATTGATTTTAATTCCTATTATTTTAATTTCAGAAACATAATCTTTTTCTTCATTATCATTTTTATTCTCCAATTTCGATTTCCAAATATATTTAAAATTTCATTACTTTAACTTTATTACTTTCCTAATATCAATTTAGAGACATAATCTTTATTTTCAATTTTCCTTATCTTACATTTTCTTTTATCATTCATTTTTGCTTTTGTCACTTAGTGTCCAGCCCAGAACTAATTTTAGGCAACCCAAACAACTCTTATTATTATTTTGATTTTAATCATTTTATTTAAGCTTGGCCCACTATCAAATCAACCAACCCAATTTCAAGCCACTGGCCCAACCAGACCACCCCAATCTGCCAAGCCAAACATAACATTCAAGGACTCCACGGCCAGCCACCGCAACACCCAGACAGCACCCACCGGCGACACCACTCGCGCAACTCCGACAACCACCACGAAACGGTTGCCACTGCTATCGCAACCACCGCGAGAATCCAAAAGGTGAAAATCAGAAACCCAAAATAATTTTTCCCAATTCAAACCCTAATCTTTTCAATCGGAACTCTAAGCCCCAAAATTCGTGAAACCCCGACCCAAACACAAAATCCAAGACCTGCAAGAAGAACAGAGGAACAAACCAACATTTTTTCCTAATTCAGCAAACCCCAATTTCCCAAAATTTCCAGTTCGAAACCCTCATCTGCTTCACGCCGCAAGACCACCCCGCTGCAAACAAGAATAGAGAAAGGAATGAAAAGAAATCTTTCCCTAACACAGTGAGCATGTTCCATGGCGGAAGAGGAAGATAAACCCTCCCGAAGTTGTGCGATGAAGAGCCCGGCTCAGATCGTGCCTCAACCGCGCCGTCGCCATCGAAGAAGCTGGAGTTTGAACCCTAGCGCGAGCGTCGCCGCTGCAGGACGCCCTCACCGCGCCTCTCCGCGCTCTCGCCTCCAAAGTTGCATCTGCCGCGGTGAATAGAAATGGCAGAAGCCTCAAGCTTCCAGGTTTCGCGTGAAGAAGAAAAGGCAACAGAGAAAAGGCGGAATGAGGGCAACCTGTGTGGCCCTTCGAAAAAGAAACAGGCTAGACCCTAATTGGGTTCCACTGATTGAAGCCCAATTGGAAACGGAAATAGAAAAAAAATCTCGACTTTAGGAAACAATTGCCTAGTCACTGATCAGGGATTTACTTTTTTTTAAGACTAGCACTAATCCCAATTAAACCCTAAATCAAAAGAATCTCCAAAACCCTAATTTTTATCTTAATTGCAATTAAATGAACTTTTTAATCTCTTCTGATATAGAATTCAATACGAGAATTCTTTTAGCCATTAACTAAGTGAATTCTTCATAATTCAATCACGTTGGATTCAATTGCTTGTATTCCAAATAGATATCACATACTAATATGCAGTAAACACGACAATTTATGTTTAAAATGATGAACAAAAAAATTCCAATGTTATCCTACCACGTCAGGAACATCACATCATAATATTAAGCATTCAATTAAATTAATCATCATTTAAAGACAATTTAGCTTTTTCGTAATCATAAAAGATATTCAAGAAAATGTCTATATTCATCATACAATAAAGAAAGAGTACGCTTCCCATACCTTAGCCAATTATAGAACATGAATCAATAATAGGTCTTCACACTTCTGCTATATCTTTTAAAAGAAAAGATTTCTCTTTTTCAAAGAAAGTTTCTGACTTACTATGCTCTCTATTCTCTTTCTCTATTCTTAACGTAATCTCTTTTCCTTTCTTTTATAAACACCCTTTTTATTTTTATTTTTAATAAATCATATTATAATTAAAAGAAACCACCTAGGTAATGCTCCCTATAATATCTCAAGTGGTTTTAAAAAAATAACCTCCTACTTTTTTTTTCTTAACTTATATTATTTAAAGTACTTTTCTTTATTTTCCACACCCCTATTTATAACTTTCACACTTCAATTACAAAATGGAAAGGACATTCTTGCCCTTGAGAAAATATAAATAAAATCAAACAAATGTTTCACATGAACCTCTCTCTAAAATCTGAACACTCTTACATGCAATCCTAAATAAATATTTTTAGCAACAAGCCAACACATCACAAATTTAACAATCAAACGATAACAAGTGTTACACTTATATCAACAAAATAAATAAATAATATAGAACTTTATGTTCTTCTCAAGACTTGAACACCAATTGAACTGCACACCACCATATAAACTCATGTAAATTTTAATAAAACATATTTAAGACTTATTTATAAACTCTACATTTTCTCGGATCTTACATGGTACACTTGCCAGGGGCTTAACAGCCTCTCAGGCTCCTTCCTCTTGTTACCAGGAGTTTTCACCCTTCTTGATGATGATGACATTCCTGTATCCGTCCTCTATCATAGCAACATCCATCAGTAGATGTTGTAGAAGCATCCATCAGTAGATGCAATCACCACTGCCATCAGAAGCAGAATATAACCTAAAAAACTCAAACAAAAAAAATCAAATCCACACCACACAAATAATTCAATTTAAAAAGAAAAAGTTAGAAACTGGGTTGCCTCCCAACAAGCGCTCTTTTAACGTCATTAGCTTGTCCCGGTAAAGCCCAAACACCCATCAGTAGGTGTTATGTTGGCGTTCTTCCTTCCTCTATGACACCAACAAAATTTTGGAAATTTCCTTGTCACCAACTCTAAGGATCCTCAATCTCAAGAATTTTGTTTGCTTTGATAGTCTTGACAACCCATAACCTATTCTTGAATTTCACTTGGTGTGCCAGGTTTGGGTTTGTTACTTTTCACATCAGGGTGTTGGTGAACCAATTCTCCTTTCTTACTGCCTCCTGATGATCTTGTGCTTCTAATACAAATTTTTATCCTGCACACACTAAAGAACATTGCACTAGAGCACATAATTAGCCCAAAAAAAATAAAATAAAAACAGTAACAAATATTATTTTATTTTAATTTTCGTTTTTTTAATAAAAATAGAAAAATAAAAATAGAAAAATAAAAACAGAAAAATTAAAAACAGAAAAATAAAAACACCCCTCAGTAAGTGTTGATTCTCTTTGCTTGTTATTCTTTTCTTTTTCTTCTTCCTGCTGAATTTCTTCAGAAAATTGAGAACACCAAGCACCTGTTTCCATATATCATCAATCATATGAACTTTAATCTCCAATTTCTTGAAGATTTCAATAAAGCACTTAAACTTCTTTTCTTTCCTATGATATTTCTTTTGATGAGGAAGAGGTTTTGCATATGATCTTTTCTTCTTTCCTCTCTTCCTCTTTTTCATAATTTCCTCCCTCAACTTTCACTTTTTCTCTTTTCTTCTTTTCTTTATTTTCGCATATTTTTTCTTTTTTCCTTTTTTCTCAACCAGTGCTTTTTCTCCCTCATTATCTTTATCTTCCTCACCCAACTTTTCTGTTTCTTCTTCCTTTACATCTCTCTCTATCTTTTCTTCCTCAATTTTCTCCTCCTTTTTCTCCTTTATCTTCTCCTCTATTTTTTCCTCATCTTTGTGTCTCCAAATTCCTGAAGGTATCTTCATAGTTATTGGAATCGTACTTCTTCAAAAATTTGTCGAACTTTTCATTAAGGCTCTTGACTTGTTCCGTCAAATTAGCTACCTGATGACATAGTTGTTGATCGTCCTCCCACTTTTCTATTGGTAAAGAGAGTTGTTGCTGCCATAGACGTTGTTCAGCTTCCCCCAACGTTTCTCTTGGCAAAGAGGATTGTTGCCCAAATTAGCTTTGATACATGTTTAAATGAGGTTCCCACCAGTGGTTGAAATCATCTTGATAGAATTGAGTGCCCATATAGTCAAATTCTTGTCCATACTGCATTCTGCAAATGTTAGACACAAAACACTAGAAAACATTTATTAGAACAAAAATAAAAATAAACATAAAATCAAGTCAAATTTAATCAATTTACACTACTTGAAAAGTTTAACCACGAGTCCCCGGCATCGGCGCCAAAAACTTGTTAAGTCCCTAGCAAGTGTACCAGATTGTTATCAAATAATATAAAATGGGTAAGTCTGAGCATCGTTTTCCCAAAGGACTCTTAGGCCTTTACTTTCATGTAAATTGATCGCGTAAGAATTGAGAAGAAATTAAATTTAAGTGTTGAATGTAAAGGACGAAAATAAACATGAACAATGCAAATGAATCAGTTGGCAAGGAAAAGATATGGATGAATGGAGTTGTTGGGGTTTACAATTTCATCTTTTCCACTCTCTTATATCTACTTTTCTTATTTAATTTGCTTTATTATCATATTGTCATGCAAACTTTCTTAGTCTACCATAAACTCAATCTCTTGGCGAAAAGAGCCTATTACTAATTACTGGCTTACTATCTCTAGTCTCCCCTAGTAATTAGCAATGCATTATAAACAGAAGCAAAATACAATTGATTGTCGTAACCCTATCTCTAGGTAGTATTAGCTTAATCAAGGAATTTCCTACCAGTTCATGACATTATTGTACGTCTCTGTATCAATAAAGACNCAAGGAATTTCCTACCAGTTCATGACATTATTGTACGTCTCTGTATCAATAAAGACAAACAACATTTACCGAATGAGTTAAACGATAAAAGCATTAAGCAAAGGTAAGGAACCCAACAATTGATAATATAAGCATATGCAAGCATATAAAGAAAATAAGAATTTTGATATAAGAGAGTTTCAAAAGATTACATTGTTCCTCAACAACAAAAGGTTTAGTTCACCATTGACATGGTGAAACTAGATGGAATAAAATGAAAGAATGGAATAACAAACCCTAAATTTGGTATATTGGAGCCTAAGCATCCAAGGAACCGCCTCCAAGGAGTGTAGAACAGCTCTGGACGTCTCTGCCTACCAAAAGATTACTCTGAGGGTAGCATTGGGGCTATTTATAACACAGAAAAGTAACAAAATTTAAGCACAAACCCAGCAGATAACCGCTCAGCGCCTAATTTGGCCGTTGAGTGGTTTCCCCTTAATCGCGCCACCGCTCAGCGGTCTATTTTACCGCCGAGCAATTTGCCTCTAATTGCAGAACCGCTCAGCTTCAACGCCTGAGCGCCAGACAGTGGCTTCTCTCTCGAATTTGGCGCTCAGCGATGGATTTTGACGCTCAGCGGTGCATAGACTCTTCTTTTCTTCCTTTTTCTTCTTCTTTCTTGAGTCTAAGTCCTTCCTACTTCAGTACCATCCTCAATTCCCATCAAAACCCTGCAAAATAATGCAAAACAAGCATAATATATCTAAAAACAGCTTTTAACTCTCATGTGACTTAACTTATGTGTTTTACTTGATTATAAGCTTATTCTAAGCCACAAAGGGTGTGTTTTGATATCAAATTTAAGCATGAAAATAATGGTTTTTAGACCATTACCAGAAATAGCAGAAAAGGGTGCTCAACCCCCTTCTAGGGCGCGCAGGCGTGGCCTCTGCAGTGCTCTTCTAGAATTCTTGCCTCTTTTTAGCTTTTCCTGGGCTGCTACTCTTGGTAATTAAGACTATCTTCCAAAGTGCACAAAGTTCCTACAAAACTTGGGGAATTAGTGATGAAAATTGGTATGTGTAACCTAAACTGAAGTTATTCACAAAGTTAGATAAAAGAGAGGATTAAGCATGTTTCAAGCTTCAAGAGAGTTGATTTGGTAAGAAAAAATCACCATATATAATGGTAAGAACTACCGTTATCAGTGATTTAGTGAGTGGCGTTAACATTAATGCATAAAGAAGAATTCTTACATACATGAGAGGGAACTTGGTGAAATCGAACCCCAACAACATACTCGCCTCAAACTAACCAACATCCGTTCATTATGTTGTTACTCTACTATTGATCCGATTGCATTCATATTTAATTTTATGTTTTTTCATCTGAAACCAATGATCTCATTTTCTTTAAGTCTTAATTAATCTTGTTATCACACGACTGTCTAGCGTCGACATCCTACTAATCATTATTGCAAGCTTAAAAAGTCTCTCTATGGCTTGAAACAAGCAAGGCGCAAATGGTATGAAAAATTATCCCTTCTATTGTTGTCTTCTGGGTATGTGTTAAGTCCCTGGCAAGTGTACCAGATCGATATCAAGTAATATAAATTGGTAAGTCCAAGTATCGTTTCCCAAAGGACTCTTTAGGCCTTATTTTCATGTAAACTAATCGTGTAAGACTTGAGAAAAGAATTAAATTGGTGTTTGTA
>NW_014542002.1:137086-139158 GCF_000741045.1 Vigna radiata var. radiata | reverse complement strand
GTAGATTGGAGCCTAAGCATCCAAGGAACCTCCTCCAAGGTGTGTGGAATAGCTTTGGACGTTTCTCTCTGCCAAAAGAATGTGTTTTGATTCGCACTGGAGCTATATATAAGCCCAAAAAGATAACAGAAAGATTACAGAATCTAACTAATAAAAACAGACAACCGCCCAAGTGCCTAAGTTCACTGCTCAACGGTTTCCCTCTAGCAGCTTTGACCGCTCAGCAGTCAGTTTTGCCGCTGAGTGGTTTCCCTCTAATCGCTCTAGACGCTCAACGGTCCATTCTGGCGCTCAGCGGTTCACTTGGCCCTTCTTTTCATGATTTTTCTCCTTCTTTCATGGGTTTAAGTCCACCTTACTTCACTTCCATCTTCAATTCACCTTAAAACCCTGCAAAACAATGTAAAAACAAGCATAATATCTCTAAAACCAACTTTTGACTCTCACAAGACTCAACTAAGTGTTTTTCTTGATTTTAAGCTCATTCTAAGCCATAAAGGTCTTAGCACGAGGATGATGCGTGTGATCACACACGTGCTTAAACCTTTAAAACCTTTTTATTTTATTTTATAAAAAGGGAAAAAGGTCTTAGCACGAGGACGATGCGTGCGATCACACACATGCTTAAACCTTTTGAAACATATTTTTTAATTTTTTTATGAAAGGGGAAAAGATCTTAACACGAGGACGATGCGTGCGATCACACACGTGCTTAAACCTTTAAAACATATTTTTTAATTATTTTTATGAAAGACGAAAAGGTTTTATAGCACAAGGACGATGTGTGCGATCACACATGTGCTTTACCTTTATATTATATTTGACCACTTGCCAAGCAGAGGGCCGATAGCAAAACTAAGACCCATATTTAACCATTGCCTTATAGAGGGCCAAAATCGTAGAAGAAAAACTTAAATTTGACCATTGCGAAGCAGAGGGCCAATAACAAAATTAAAACCTAGATTTGACCATTGCCTTGCAGAGGGCTGAAATCGCAGAACAAAAACTTAAATTTGACCATTGCGAAGCAAAGGGCCGATAACAAAATTAAAACCTGGATTTGACCATTGCCTTGCAAAGGGCCAAAATCGCAAAAGAAAAACTTAAATTTGACCATTGCAAAGCAGAGGGTCGATAACAAAATTAAAACCTGGATTTGACCATTGCCTTGCAAAGGGCCAAAATTGCAGAAAAAAAACTTAAATTTGACCATTGCGAAGCAGAGGACCCATAACAAAATTAAAACCTGGATTTGACCATTGCCTAGCAGAGGGCCAAAATCGCAGAAGAAATACTTAAATTTGACCATTGCAAAGCAGAGGGCCGATAACAAAATTAAAACCTGGATTTGACCATTGCCTTACAGAGGGCCAAAATCGCAGAAGAAAAACTTAAATTTGACAATTGCGAAGGAGGGGGCTGATAAAAAAATTAAAACCTGGATTTGACCATTGCCTTGCAGAGGGCAAAAATCGTAGAAGAAAAACTTAAATTTCACCATTGCGAAGCAGAGGGTCGATAACAAAATTAAAACCTGGATTTGACCATTGCCTTGCAGAGGGCCAACATCGTAGAAGAAAAACTTAAATTTGACTATTGCGAAGTAGAGGGCCGATATCAAAAATTTTAACCTGGATTTGACCATTACCTAGCGGAGGGCCAAACTCACGGAACAGAAACTTAAATCCGACCATTGCCAAGCAAAGGGCCGATAACAAAAAGGAAAACTTGAGCTTAAGGTGTCAGGCGAACTGGGCTTTGGGTGCCAGACAAAACTGGGCTTTTGTGGGCCAGGTGAAACTGGCCTTATGGGCCAGTGTAGAAACTGAGCTTTGGGGCCAGTGTGAAACTGGGCTTAGGGGCCAGGTGAAACTGGACTTTGGGGCCAGGCGAAACTGGGCTTGGGGGCCAGTGTAGAAACTGGGCTTTGGGGCCAGGCGAAACTGGTTTAAGGGTCAGGCGAGCTGGGCTTATGTGCCAGGTGAAACTGGGCTTAGGGGCCAGTGTGGAAACTGGGCTTATGGGCCAGGTGAAACTGGGCTTAGGGGCCAGGCGAGCTGGGCTTATGTACC
>NW_014542002.1:133885-136831 GCF_000741045.1 Vigna radiata var. radiata | reverse complement strand
AGGCGAGCTGGGCTTATGTACCAGGTGAAACTGGGCTTAGGGGCCAGTGTGGAAACTGGGCTTATGGGCCAGGTGAAACTGGGCTTAGGGGCCAGTGTGCTTATGGGCCAGTGTGGAAATTGGGCTTAGGGGCCAGGTGCAACTGGGCTTAGGGGCCAGGCGAGCTGGGCTTATGTGCCAAGTGAAACTGGGCTTAGGAATTTTGAAATTCTTGAAATTCATGATTTTGTGAAATTTTTTTGCAATTTTGATAGAAATTTGATTTTTGAAACAATCTGGCTTGAAAAAGAAAATTCTGAATGTTTTTTTTATTTTTTTTATTTTTGGAGAAGAAGGATTCGATAACCATTCATATGAATGAAGAGGGTTTCGATCCGAAAAATTTGCTTTTTATGAATTGATGAAAAACATTTCCTTTGCTTTGCATTTCTTTTTACTTGAGTCAGTCATCTTACTTGCAATCATCAAATTGGTCTTCATTTTCAATGTTTTTTGAAAACTGAGTAATGTCATACATCCGAGATCTAAATTTGAGATTATTACATTTTGACTTTTTCTTTCGAGACATCAGTGCACACATACTTGAATTTATAGGCAAATGAAAAGACGAGAGATGTTTAGAAAGGTTTAGAGGAGAATGGGATAGTTGTATGGACAAGTCATTCCTCATATAATCCTCAAAGGAGATGTGATATGAGAATGTCAGGATGAAACACGAGATACACAAAGGGTGCCCCAACTTGATGTTTTGGAAAATGAGCCGGGGTATGGAAATTAGGGTGAAATTTTAAATGAGATTTGCGAAGCTACCCAAGTTTTGAGGTTATGGATTGATGAAAAACTCGTGTGAGACTTACAAAGCTGCCTCAGTTTTTTTGACATAGGGTTCTGTTTGGAAGAGGTAATAGGCATGAAAAGGATAGGCTAAATGGATGGCCCCTAACTGGTTTGATTTTCTTCTGCGTGCTTCTTGCTAGTTGGCAGGGAGATCCCCTCTTCCTGAGACATTACTTTTTTTCTTTTTTTTTCCTTTTTTTTTCATTCATTTTCTATATTTTTTTACGACACATTGAAAGTCAATTCGCCTTATCGCAAAATTAAGCTTTATGAAAATTTGAGAAATCATTATTCAATCTGTGTGGGCTTTATTAGGCTTGTAACGTGGCTAGGGGCTAAAAGGTATTGAAAGAAAAGATATAAAGGCCCAAATGAATGTTTGTTCGTTATTTTTTTTTAAACAAGGGTTATCATCTAGACATTGCATCCACTCTTTGGCTTTTTGAGCACTTTGCTTGCTTCTTTTTTTTTTTTTTGAACTTTGATCACTTTATGATTTCTTTTTATTTTTTTTTGTTTTGTTTTTTTTATTCACTCTTCTTGATGAATTCTCTTTATATGATCATTGAGTGCTCTTCATTTGCATCATGAGCTGACTCATACTTGATGGCAAACCTTGCTTGGGGATGATTTTGAAAAAGAATTTATTTTTGGCTCAAACGGGGTGACAATGGATATATAATTTTTGCTTTAAAGAAAAGAAGGTCACACATTATTTTGAACTCTGATTGCTTTATTTTCAAAAGATTAACTTTGCGACTAGATGACCTCAACATAAGTCGTTTTTTTCATTTTTTTTGTTTTTTTTTACTGCCCTTTCAGGTTTTCAATCTAGTGGAATTTTTTTTTTTTGTTTTTTTTTTGTCTCAATGGATTTAGGGGTCATCCTACTAGCACAAGTGAGAAAACTTTTGGCCAAGCCAATCTGCCCCGGTGTAAAGGTTTTTGTCATTGAGGGTAATAACAGTGTTTGTTGGGCTCGATCCTTTGCTTTGGAAAAGGTGAAGGGTGAAGGTCTTCAAGCAATATGTGCACAAACGTCTTGAGGAATATGTTAAAATGTTATTTTTGATTAAATGTTTGACCTCGGAAAAGTCTGACACTCCAACTTTTGTTTTTGATTTATCATTTTTTGTTATTTTCGAAAAACATAAGTTTGACGATTTGCAAGAAAGACAAGTGACTCAAGATATGCACAAGATGCGTGATTTTATTAAATGAAAATGAGGGTTAGAAGACTGCACACATCTCCCTTTGTGCCCCTACGGAGGTTCGACGCTTAAGATTCAAGGTCAAGTATATGCAATCTCACCAGGATGGTTCCCTGAACCTAAAGATCAAAGGTCACTAGAGCTATGGCCCCCTTCATAGCATTTCCACAACAGTCGAGTAATCAACTAGATGCGGAGACACAAGTGAAGAGGACAGACTCTAGCTGGAGTTCTCACGATAGCTAGACAGGAAGTACATCCCAGAGTGACACCCTACACAACTCCTCTAATTCTAAGTTACACTCAGACCCGGGTATAGGGCCTCACTCAAAAGATGCACAAAGTGTGTGTGTGAAGAGAGAATGCAATGCACCCAAACCCTCACTTGCAAAACAACCAGAAAATTTTCCCAGGCAGATATAACATGTTTTCTAGCCTAGGATTCAATATACAAGCAAGTCAGATGCATTTATTTCAAACATCAAACATAGATAAGAATAAACAAACACGAAAAAGAAAAAAAAGGAAGAAAAACATAAAGCAAAACCACATTAAATTCGCATATTTAATTAAATGGCTCGACTCTTTAATGTCCCCAGCGGAGTCGCCATCTGTCACAACCGGAATCACGACGGGACGACGATCCAAAAAAGAAAATAGGTTTTGAAAAAAAGAGTTTTGGAGGCGCCACCATAGTTTATTCTGGAAAAGTACGGAAAAACCATAAAATGATAAAGCACGGTCCACGAAAACCAAAGATTGGGTTCGGGAGTCGGTTACGTGTAGGGAAGGTATTAGCATCCTACAACGCCTGCCTGAAGGCAATACCTTTAATTAAATATGCGACTTTGATGTGGTTTTCAAAATGTTTAACTATCCCAAAAAAAAAGATATTATA
>NW_014542002.1:129184-133755 GCF_000741045.1 Vigna radiata var. radiata | reverse complement strand
GGTTTTCAAAATGTTTAACTATCCCAAAAAAAGGACATTATAAAGAAACAAAATATATTATTTAGTTTTTTAGGAAATTGCTCAGAGAATTTGTATGGAAAAGATTTNGATTTTTGGGNGGNGAACCTGACAAGGACTGGCCTTGCTCCTACGTATCTCCACTTTGGATGGAGAATCAAGGATCACGTAGTTCTGGCCGAGAGAATGTTTGTTATTTGAAAATATTTATTTCGGTATTTGATATAAAAAAAAAAAAGGTTCTTAGCACGAGGACGATGCGTGCGATCACACACGTGCTTAAACCTTTAAAATATATTTTATTTTTTTTATAAAAAGGGAAAAGGTCCTAGCACGAGGACGATGTGTGCGATCACACACGTGCTTAAACCTTTAAAACATATTTTTTAATTATTTTTATGAAAGACGAAAAGGTTTTATAGCACAAGGACAATGTGTGCGATCACACATGTGCTTTAACCTTTATGTTATATTTTTTATTATTTTTTTTGGAGAAAAGAAGAAAAGGTTTTATAGCACAAGGACAATGTATGCGATCACACATGTGCTTTGACCTTTAAATTATATTTTTTATTATTATATTTTTTGTAGAGAAAAGAAGAAAAGGTTTTAGCACAAGGACGATGCGTGCGATCAGACATGTGCTTTAACCTTTAAAATATATTTTTTATTATTTTTTTTAATACTTTATATATTTTTATTTTTTACTTTTTCATTTTTATAGTTTTTAAGGAAAGATATGAAGATAGAAAATAAATTACAGCTAAAAAAATATATTAAGAATTAAAGAACAAAAAATACTAAAAACTATTTTTTTATATTTTTAAAATTTATCTTTTTTCATTTAAGAAATATTTAAAGAATAATAAAACAAGAACAAACTAAAAATCATATTTAATTATTAAAAAGAAAGATGTCGTAAGAATCTCTAAAACTACTTTTTTTATTATTTTGTAATTTTTCCTTTTTTTTATTCTTTATTTTATAGTTTTGAAAGCATGTGCAATAAATATTGAAGTGTAGTAATGAAACAAACTTATAAACAGAATTACAAAAACAAGGAATGTGAAGATATAAAATTACAGGGGGTTATATGCAATAAAAATCTGATAATCAAATAAATAAAAAATTAAAAAAAATCATGAAATAAGACAAAAGTATAGGTGTAGAGAAAACTAGGGTGCATGCAACCCGAAGCCCTTTTCTTTCTATTCCCTTAAGTTCTCTTCTTATAATTGAATTTTCTCTTTCTCTTTTTCTTTCTGTTCCCTTATGCTCTCTTCCCGAAGTTCAATCCTCTTCCCCTTTTCTTGTTTACAAGGTGCATATTTATATACACACATTTGTAATATTATTGTGATCTTGCCTTAATGGCAAATTAATTGTCAATTAGCAAAATAGGGAAATAAATGGTCTTGATTGAAGAAAAATAAATCAAATTAAAAATCATATTTTTCTCTTTAGGAAGAAATTGAATACAACAATCAATATATTATTTTTAATTATTTGTAATGATTGTCATAATGTTGATTCGAATTATTATCAAACAAATAAAACAAAATTTCAAAAATATTCTAAAGTGATGCATTAATATTAATTGCTTATGTGCATTTTTTCAAGGAAATCAAATCCAATTCATCACGTGTAGCACCTCTCCCATCTTATTCACGTGCACCCCCTTTTTTTCTCTTTTTTTTTTCTTATTTCCTTTTGTTTTTCTTTTTCTTTTTTTTTCTTCTTTTTTTTCGTTTTTTTTCTTTTATTTTTTTGATTTTCTTTTTTCTCTTCTTTTTTTCTTTTATTATTTCTTTTCTTTTCTTTTCTTTTTTTTAAAATGAATATAAAAAATAAAATCAAATTAAATAATAACAAAGAAAGCTAAATCAAATACCAAATAGTAAAATTAAAATTAAAGATAATAAAACAAAATGAAAAATAAAATAAAATAAGACAAAAATAAAAACAAGTCCTATTATTTAGTCACCCGGACGAAATTGGGTGTTGACAGCATACTTACTTGAGTGGAGACTTTGAATTCTTGCAGAAAAATTGTTCAAAAAAATTGAATTTTTGGTGAGTGGGTGATGAGAAAGTGAGGAGATCTCTCTAAAAACTCTTGAAGGTGAAAGGAGAGTGTTAGGGCTTAGGGAGACCACTCAGGCGAAATGCAAAGAAGAGTTTCAAAGTGAAGAACTTCAAAAATCGCTCAGCTTTTAAGAAAAGTCGAGACTCATAGCGCCGCAACTGCTCAGCGGTCTACGGTAAATTTTTCTTTCTTCTTCTTTGCTTGCTTTTTGAGCAATCTTACCTTATAGCACTCAGTTTCAACCTTCAATTTTTCAAGTATATTCATTTTCCCTCTCAGATGCAACAGTTAAACATGCAATGCACAGGATTAAAAACAATACAATCAACTGGGTTGCCTCCCAGGTAGCGCTTGTTTAACGTCACGAGCCTGACTCAAACCTACTTAACACTCATCAATAAGTGCTTATCCTTCCAACACCCCTCAGTAGGTGTACCTTCCTGGTATCCTTCAGTAGATACCTAAATCTTTAGCATCCCTTAGTAGATGCTACCCAATACAAAAATTTAAAAATTGTTCATGATTACATCACCAAGATTTAAAAATTAAATTACAAAAATATTGTTCTTAGATCACTAGGGTGCCTCCCAGTAAGCGCTCTTTTTATGTCACTAGCTTGACCCGATAAGTTCAAACACCCATCAGTAAGTGTTGAAACTCCCCTTACTTGAAATTCTTTTCTTTTTCTTCTTCCTACTGAATTTCTTCATAAAGTTGAGAACACCGAGCACATATCTCCGTGTATCAATCATAGGAACTTTAATCTCCAATTTCTTGAAGATCTCCATAAAGCACTTAAACCTCTTTTCTTTCCAATGATATTTATTTTGATGAGGAAGAGGTTTTGCATATAATCTTTTCTTCTTACCTCTCTTCCTCTTCTTCTCACTCTTCTCCTTCAACTTTCTCTTTTTTTCTTTTCTTATTTCTTCTTTATTTTTGCATATTTTTTCTTTTTTTCTTTTTTCTCAACCACTGCTTTTTCCCTATTATCATCTTTATCCCCCTCACTCAACTTTTCTATTTTTTCTTCCTCTATCTTTTCCTCCTTTATCTTCCCCTCCTTTCTCTCCATTTTTTTCTCCTCTATTTTCTCCTCATCTATCTCTATCTTTTCTTCATCTATTTTCTCCTTAGCAACAACCTTTTTCTGTTTCTATCTCTTCTATCCTTTTCACCTCTCTCTCTCTATCTTCTCCTCATCAACAACCTTATCAATTGATGTCTCCAAATTCTTGAAGGTAACTTCATAGCTCTTGGAATTGTACTTCTCCAGAAATTTGTCAAACTTTTCTTTAGAGCTTTTGAGTTGTTCCGCCACATTAGCTACGTGTTGGCAAAGTTGTTGATCATACTCACACATTTCTATTGGTGAAAAGTGTTGTTGTTGCCTCTCTTCCATGCTTCATGAGAAGAAAATCTTGTATACATGTCCTGCGGAAAAAAACCGTCATTCTTTGTATTCTCCTCTATGCTTTCGACATGGTATACTACCAAATTCATGACCTTCTGAAAGAGTTCATGAGAATCTGTATTTTTCTTAAATGGAGTAATCTGTTTCTCAGCATTTTGCCCAAATTGGCTTTGATCCATGTATGAGTGAGGTTCCCACCAGTGGTTGAAAGCATTTTGGTAGAATTGAGTGCCCATATAGTCAAATTCTTGTCCATATTGCATTATGCAAATGTTACGCACAAAATCCTAGAAAACATTTATTAGAACAATAATAAAAAAAAAATAAACTTAACAATCAAGTCAAATTTAATCAGTTTACACTACTAGATAAGTTAAACCACGAGTCCCTGGCAACGGCGCCAAAAACTTATTGATGGAATCCTCTCCTAGCATAAAACACGCAAGAAGAAGCTCCAAAACAGAGATGCAGCGGAATGGGAATTGGTGCAGTGAAATGGATGATTCATAGAAGGTGTTTGATGAAAGTTTGGATGAAGGCGTGATGTGTGTATGATGCCTCCAAGCTCAGACGACCTTCCTACTAAGGAAGGAAGCTAGAGGAGAGTATCTGAATTCCAAATTCAGAGGTGACTAAGGGATATAAGAGGCTGAGCAAGCAATTCTGCAGCATTTCATTACATCCAAAAATGATTTCATATGCCAATACATCTCATATTTATAGTGGAAGACCTATACTATTAATGATGCAGATGGCAACGGTGGAGGTGCAACAAATGCTTCAGCCAAATCACGTATCATTTGCTTGTGACGTTGAAACAGACTCACACCAACGTGGGAGTCATGTGTTTTCATGATGCAACTCCTTCATTACTAAGCTCACCCCTTCCCTTTGTGTAAAATGACTTCTTTATCCTTCTTCTTGGGTTGGTTTGGTCCATGCTAAGTCATCTAGTTGATCCATGATCTCCTAGCTTTATTAGACCTACAAAACACATATAAACATATTAAAGAGAATCCTTCTAAGACTTAGAAAAAGAAAATCAAGAAAGAG
>NW_014542002.1:120974-123493 GCF_000741045.1 Vigna radiata var. radiata | reverse complement strand
GGACTCTTTAGGCCTTACTTTTCATGTAAACTAATCGTGTAAGACTTGAGAAAAGAATTANATTGGTGTTTGTATGCAAAGAACAAAAGTAAACATGCAAATGCAATNATTCANTTGGCTTTAAGAAACTATGGATGAATGGAGTTGTTGGGGTTTACAATTTCATCTTATCCACCCTTATATATCTACTCTTCTTATTTAATTAGCTTACTTATCATATTGTCATGCAAACTTTCTTAGTCTACCCTTAACCCAATCCCTCGGTGAAAATAGCCTATTACTAATTACCGGCTTGTTATCCCTAGCCTCCCCTAGTAATTAATAATGCATGATAAGCGGAAGCAAAATACAATTGATCGTCCTACCCCTATCCCTGGCAGTATTAACATAATCAAGGAATTCAACATCAGTTCATGACATTACTATACGTCCCCGTATCAATAAAGACAAACAACATTTACCGAATTAGTTAAACGATAAAAGCATTAAGCAAAGGTGAAGAACCCAACAATTGATAAATCAAGCATATGCANGCATATAAAATAAATAAGAATTTGGATATATGAGAGTTTCAAAAGATTACATTGTTCCCCAACAACCTAGGGTATAGTTCACCATAATCATGGTGAATCTAGATGAAATATGATGAAAGAATGGAAGAAATAACCCTAAACTTGGTAGATTGGAGCCTAAGCATCCAAGGAACCTCCTCCAAGGTGTGTGGAATAGCTCTGGACGTTTCTCTCTACCAAAAGAATGTGTTTTGATTCGCACTGGGGCTATATATAAAGCCCAAAAAGATAACAGAAAGATTACATAATCTAGCTAATAAAAACATACAACCCCCCAAGCGCCTAAGTTCACTGCTCAGCAGTTTCCCTCTAGCCGCTTTGACTGCTCAGCGGTCAGTTTTGCCGCTGAGCGGTTTCCCTCTAATCGCTCTGGACGCTCAACGGTCCATTCTGGCGCTCAGCGGTTCACTTGACCCTTCTTTTCATCATTTTTCTCCTTCTTTCATGGGTTTAAGTCCACCTTACTTCACTTCCATCTTCAATTCACCTTAAAACCCTNTCGCTCTGGACGCTCAACGGTCCATTCTGGCGCTCAGCGGTTCACTTGACCCTTCTTTTCATCATTTTTCTCCTTCTTTCATGGGTTTAAGTCCACCTTACTTCACTTCCATCTTCAATTCACCTTAAAACCCTGCAAAACAATNTAAAAACAAGCATAATATCTCTAAAACCAACTTTTGACTCTCACAAGACTCAACCAAGTGTTTTACTTGATTTTAAGCTCATTCTAAGCCATAAAGGGTGCATTTTAATATCAAATTTAAGTATGAAAATAACGGGTTTTAGACCGTTATCAATATGTTCAAGCACATGTTGATCATATTTTATTTTTCAAAGTTATTGGTTCCGCTTTCACTGCTCTCATTGTTTACGTTGATCATATGGTGCTTACTAGAGATTGTGTTTATGAAATTACTTAAATTAAGACCACCCTTCGCTCTCATTTCCTGTAAAGGATATTGGTCAATTGAAATATTTTTTAGGAATAGAGGTAGCTCATTCTAGTAAAGGAATTTCTATATGTCAATGCAAATATATTCTAGAATTGATTAAAGATTCTGGTCTCATGGGATGCAAACCCTCTTCTGCTCTAATGGATTATTCTTTGCGTCTTCGTCATGACTCTAGTGATCCTTTAACTGATCCCTTGTCATACAGACGGTTAGTAGGACGTCTCGTCTATTTAACCAGCACAAGACCTTATATAGTCTTTGCCACCCAACAACTCAGTCAATTCATGGTAGCACTAACTCAGATTCATTTTCAAGTTGCCTTGAAAGTGATTCGCGACCTAAAAGGATGCCCTGGAAAAGGTTTATTTTTTAGTCACAAGTCCTCAACACAACTTCTTGGATTCAGTGATATTGACTAGGCTACATGTGTTGATACACGACATTCTATCATTAGTTATTTTTTTTTTATTGGAATCTCTTTAGTGTAGCCAAGAAGGAATCTACAATTTATTGATCTTCTGCAGAAGCAAAGTACAAGGCACTTGCCTCTATCACTTGTGAGCTTCATGACTTTCTTGGTGATTTGAGAATTCCTATTACTAAGCATTATGTCCTCTATTATGATAGCCAAAGTGCATTATATATTACAGCCAATCCAGTCTTTCACGAAAGGACGAAACATTTAGAGATTGATTATCACATCGTCTGTGAAAAATTACTTGCTGGCCTCATGCACCTCTTACCAGTTTCATCATCACATCAAATAGCATATATTCTCACTAAAGCGATCACTCCATGGTTATTTCACTTCAATTTATCCAAGTTAGAGCTTCTTAACATCTTCAAACCTCCAACTTCTGAGGGACTAAAAAAAGAAGAAGAAAGAAAGGCTCCACAACAGCTCAATCAAACTAGCAAACCTAACCCAATTGAATAGAAATACATAAACCCATATTATACAAATTTTGTCTTTTTTCTTATACAACTTTATATT
>NW_014542002.1:85095-120509 GCF_000741045.1 Vigna radiata var. radiata | reverse complement strand
AAAGAAATTTCAACTGAACTTGAAGCTATATTTAAGAATAAAATTAATATATATATATATATATATATATATATATATATATATATATATATAATTAAATTGATTGCATCAATAGAATCATTTCAAATATAAGGGTGGATTTTTATTCGATAAAAAAAATATACTGAATAACACTTAATCATATTCCCTTATGTTGTTAACCAAGCCACTAATTACACCAAAATTCAAAATTCAAAAAGTAAACCAAGGATCGTGTTGTTGAAGACTGAGAGATATCATTTTTCAGTAAAAATAGCAAAAGATTCAAATCCAATTGGTAAATTCGTTTTCAATAAAAAATATGATGATTGGATTGGTGTCAGCCACGCAACATTTGTAACACTAATTTGCTTTGTTAAGGAAATCACCATTTTCGGATTCGAATCAGAGAGTGGAAAAGGGAAGAAAAGAAAAGAAAATGAAAAAGAAAAATGATTTCGATTATAATAAAAAGTATAAATTTTACTCCAATTGTGTAGAGAAACGTATATATTTGTAAGAAGAATTAAAAATAAAATTTGTATTTTGTGGTGTCAGTTTTCTTTGATGGTCTATGCGGAAACAAAGAGACAGCAGTGATTAAATTGACTTTTGGAATTCGCCTTTTTGAACTATGTTGTTGGAACTTGTTGCTTCTCCCATAAAGTTCTTTCTTCCTTGGGTTTAGATTGAAGAAGAAGAAAAGAAGAGAGATTGAAATTGAGAAGCAAAGAATGAGTTGGGAAGAACCATTTTACACTCTCTTAACCAACTCATTCACCCTTCTTTCATGGTAAATCCAACTCTTCTTTTTTCTTCATTTACCAGTTATTTCTAAATTTATCTATGATCAACCAAATTTAACACTTCAGTTTCAGTTTCTTATGTTCTTCTTCTCTTACGTTTGTATCTGTTTTGTTTTTCTTACACACTGCAGGCCTCCATTTAGTTTGCTTTGTCCATTGTAAGTATATGCTACTCAGTACTCGTAAATGAGAACAGTAAAGGAAAAATACCCCATTTTGTTGTTCAATTGCATTACCCTTTAATTCTGTGAAGCATTCGCTGTTCTCATTGGAGATGAAATTAATTGTATTAAATTGTTGTAAGAATCGAATTGGATGTTTTTCTTGANAAAAAAAAAAAATAGCCTTTTTATTCTGAAAGTATGAGAGATATATGTGTATGAGATTGGTTCCTAATTATCTTTTCAGGTTTGTTTCTGTTTGTGCAATGGAGAGTGATTCTCGTTCCAGCAACCAGCGATGCCTTGCTTTTTGGGTTCTGTTTTCCTTGTCAACAATCGTGGAATGGGAACTTTCACTGTTGTTTAACTGGTATTTTCTTTTCTGCTGAGAATTTAATTGATAATTTGAGAAAATCTAAAGAGTATTTAGTTTACATTAATCATTAAACTTTCATGCTCACTGATAATCATTTTTTTGTCATTTCTCCTTAACTCTGATAAAGTCACACTGCACATTTTCCTCTTGTGACTTCAAAGTCCAACAATTTCTTCCATAGAACAATGTGACGGTAAAACTTTCCTTTAAGCTTAGTAGGACCTTTGTGATCACAAATAATTCTTAGGTTTTTGTTTTTTCATTTTAACCACTCAGCTTGTATCACAAAACATCTTCATTAGTTTTACCATTATTTTGACTTGAAAAGGAGAATGATTTTTATTATTATCATTCATATCGATTACATTTTCCTTACATCTATTTCTAACAATCTAATCTTTCAAAAAGAAAAAGAGGGAAAAAATATACTAAATAAACTAGCAGATTCTATACATTCTATACATACTTTCTTAATTAGGAAGATTTTCCTCTAATTACAACATTTTGTATTCTTGATATACTTAAACATGTAAACTCTTGGTATGCTATCTTTTCCAATTTTTACCTTCCTAGTTACTGCAATGTGCATATTTTATTTTATTCCTGCTATTCATCTTATGTCTCAAAATCTCAAATTAGAAGTTAACCTCTTCCCTTATTCTTCAATTTGATTGTAGAGTTAAGAAAGAAAGAAAACATAGTAAGAGTTCATCCTCGTACAATCACTGTCTGCTGTATGGAACCAAACATAACTTGCACTGATACTTGAACGTATCCTCATCTTTTGGTTTTCTACTTCAATTTCTTCTCATTTTTAATTTGCCTGTTTTTACAGCCTCCCATGGTGGCCGCATCTGAAATCCATAGCCACTGTCTTGCTGTTGATGCCTTATGTTGGTGCAGCACAATGTATCTACAAATTCCTAATTAGACCCTACAGTTCTTGGACCCTATTTACTAAGATATCAAACATCTTCAGTGAGAAGGGCACAGATTTTGAATCAGATGAGGGGGCTAAACTTTTTGATGTCTCTGACCAGACAATTACATCAAGTCAAATACAGGAAAAGGAACGTGTTGATTTCTCTGATCAGACAATTACGCCAAGTCAGATACAAGAAAAGAAACTTGAAGCATGTCAGGTATTGGTTTCAAGTATTGCTACCCATCTGATAATATTAAGGTTTTAGACATTTTTTTGCTACTTAGCTTCTGAATTTATCTCTGAACCCAAATATGCAAATGTCATGGGAAATGTTCACTTGTAATTATATTTCATGTTTGTTTACATACATGTGATAGATATATTAGATAATTAGATATTATCTTATCTTTTATCTTGTATATTTAACACAAGAGAGATTAATCTCATAGATAATTTTCACAGTATTGAACATGGTATCTAGAACATAAGATTCTTTTAGGAAATAATTTTCTTTGCCTCTACCACTATCACGACAGTAGCATCTGCCACCATCGCCAGAGTTCCAATTTTGACCGACGATTACACAGTTTTGATTGTCTTGGCCAAACGACCACTGTGTCGTAAATGATGCCTTCATTTGGGCTCTTATGCGCTCTTAGCATCTTTTGAAGTTGTGGATCTGCTCCCTTTCTTGTGTGCATGGTGGCACGTCCCATCTCTTCTCAAGCAGCGATCTAGAATGTCGAGGTCGCTCTTTTTTCTCTTTTAGGTCTGTCGTGTGTGGCCGCTTGTCTCGTCTACTCTCAGGAAGCGTCTATTTTTCCTCTTTCAGGTGCCTTGATTAGAGAATCTTGGATTTTTAGGGTTTATCTTTGTCTCCTCATCCATGGCTTCTTCTGCTATTATCTCTTCTAACCTCTCTTCTAGGTGTGTCTGACCCATCCATATATACTTTTTATCTAATTGCAAAGATGACTTTTGTTAGTTTATTTTATAGCCATGGTGACTTTTCAACCTCTTTATCAACTGGAGTTCCTTAATGGCTATTTGCATGAAAAGATTTATATGGAGCAACATCTCGGATTTGTTGCTCAAGGAGAGTCTTGTGGGTTGGTTCATCGTCTTCTATATCGTCTTCTTAAATCGTTAATAATTTGGTATCACACAAAAACATATATTTTCATTCAATCTTTATTAATTATATTTATAACAAGTTTGGTACATAGCACCAAGTTGAGGGAGAGTATTAGATACATTAGATTATTAGATAAATTAAATAGATATCTTATCTTTATCTTTTATCTTTAGTTAGTTTCTTATTATTCTTTATTTATATATTGGTCTTAGTCCATATTTCTTTTATTATAAATACAGTATCTTATGTATATATTTAACACAAGGGGATTAATCTCATACATAGTTTTTACTATATTGAACAATATGCAAGTTTTCACAGTCTACAATTAGGTGTCTGCTTCCTATTCATTGCTCATCAGATTTTCTGTCACTCTAACTCTAATGTGTAATTGTCTGAATAGACATTGACAGATTTCCTTTAACAAACTGTTTGCATCAGGATCATAGTGCAGGTTGTGACAAAACTGAAAGCAGTTATGCAAGGATAACTACTAAAAAGCTAGTTCAGAAGGAATGGAGCTGTGCTTTATGTCAGATTAGTACTACCAGTGAAAATTGCTTGAGGGCACATCTCAAAGGGAAGAAACACAAGGATAAGGAAAAAAACCTAAGAGTAGAGTTCCATGAAACAAATAGCAAATCCCTGTTATCTTCTACTCAGAAAAGAATCAAAGGCATGGTTCTTATAAGGAATCTCAACCAAATTGCTAGCATTCTCAACCCAGTTTCCAGATCCATAAGATGGTGTGAGTGGACAAAGCCAAAGTTTGGATGGACAAAACTAAACACTGATGGTTCTATCTACAGAGACAGTGCCAGTTTTGGAGGGCTGCTTCGTGATCATACGGGTGAACCAATATGTGCTTTTGTCTCTAAAGTGCCTCAAGGAGATGTTTTCTTGGTTGAACTGTGGGCCATTTGGAGAGGCCTTGTTCTTTGCTGGGGCCTTGGGATCAAAGCAATATGGGTGGAATCAGACTCCATGAGTGTTGTGAAGACAGTCAATAGAAAACAGCATTGTCCAAAAGCTGATAACTATTTGAAACAAATTTGGAAACTATTGAAGAAGTTTGATAAATATCAAATTTCTCACTCATGGCGTGAAACTAACAGAGCAGCAGATCATCTTGCTAAGATGGTTGTTTGGGGAAATGATGTGGTTTTGTGGCCAGTTGATTTTCCACCTACCCTTTGCAGTATCATTGAAGATGATGCCAAAGGAAAGAAATACCTCAGGCGATGAGAGAATGTTAGCAACACTCTTTTGAAATGAACAAACTCTACTATTGGTTAAAGTCTTGGAAACTATAAACTTTAAACAATTAGAGAGAGTATGTTTCTACATGATCATGATATCCAACTTGGGTTAGTATCAGATTGCCATTTGAATAGAGAAGAAACAAAGTTAGAAAAGGGTGAGTTAAAGCTTATGTTGTAGCTTAGTTTCTTCTATTTGGAGGTCAGGTAACATCACTGTTTTAGACTCCAAAAAAGTTCAAGATTGATATGTAGTGTTGCTACCACTGGCCATTAACATTGTTAAAGTTGTAGAGAACAAATCTGAACTTTTTTTTTACTGTTTTTGATGTTATTGTTGTGATCTCAGTTGTCTAAGTATATCAGGATGTATGTATCCTTAATTTTCTCATTCAAGTAAATGGTTAATCTTACTCATAAAAGTTGCATCTTGTCTCATTAGTCTACAAAATATAAGAAAATAAGTAAATAACTTCTTGTCTCATTAGTCTTTAAAATAGAAGAAAATAAGTAAAGAACTAGTTGAAGGTTTTGTAGGGTTCATGAATCCACAAAGTTAATCACATGTTTTTCATTTTGAATTCTACTGTTTTTATTATAACTAAGTGTCTTTATAATAGGGTTTAATAGGTTCTGAAGTCCCTATTTGTGCATATTTGAGTCAATTAGGTTCTCATATTTTGAAAAAACTTAATTGAATTTTTTTTTATGTAAAATTAAATCAATAAAATCCTTACCATTAAATCTTTGTAGACGATGGTAAATATTTTAGCTGCGGCATAGTGAGGTGGCATTTGATAACCACGTGTAAGGTCAAATTTATTTTAAGATTTAGACCTTGTTCACTTGAGTGAATTTGAAGGAGAGTAATTGAGTGGATTTGAAAGTAATTTTTTTTGTTATTTATTTGAGTGAATTTGGAGGTAAACGAGAATGAATTTGGAAGTAAAGTTTGTGAGAATTAGTATAAGATTTAATTTATGTGACAAATTAAAAAAATTTACTTCCAAATTCACTCTCACTTATCTCCAAATCTATTCAAATAAACAACAAAAAAATTTATCTTCAAATCCTTTCAATTACTCTCCCAAATCCTCTCAATTATTCTCTCAAATAAAATACATGTTACCTCTCTCACTTTCTCTCCGGTAGTCTTAAAGTTTTTTTCTCTCTCCTTCTTTCACTTTTACAGTGAAATCAAACGAGCACCAACAACTTCACCAATTAAAGAGGCCAAATTTGGCGTAATATCATTCATTTTAGCAACCAGGTAGTCATACAGGTTCTTCCTATACTCAAACAGATCCATCATTACCCTCTGTGCAAATTGTTGGACATTGATTAAGTCAATTGGAGACAAATCCTGTCCTGAAAAAAATCAACAGAAAGAAGACTTGAATACAAAATGAGGAAAAAGTTAAAATCACTAGATACATTTGTTTCACTCTATTGAATAACCATGTTATGCCCCAGAACAAGTTGGGCCTTTTCCAAATCTCCAGCCTATGAAATACAAAAAAGGACAAATATTAAAATCTTAAAATAAATTTAACGTCGATGGGCTCCTTGACAAGTTGGAGTGTAGGGACGACTTCTGGATCCATTCAAAACTTCCCCTTCTCATCACAATAGACGAGGCGTATGGGCCTAGTGGGGTCGGTGACCGGAGATACCGACGAAGAAGACGGGGCGTGGCGACGTCGGAGGAGGGCGGGGACGCGTCGGCGGGGCTATCCCTGCTTTTGTTGAAAAGCTTGAGCATCTTTCTCCCTTTCTCGGGTATACACTTTTTTCTTCCTCTTCCTCCGTGCCGCCCCACTCTAAGGTTGAGGCGATTGAGACTGGAACCGAGACTGGGTTCTGTGCTCGCAAGGTTGCTTACTAATTGTAACTATTATGAACATTCAAAAGGGGCATGGTAGCAACGACGAGAGAAAGGAGATCGACGACGAAAATAATTTAAGAAGGAGAAAGAAAAAAAACTGAGGGCAAACAGGAGAGAAAGTGAGAGAGCTAAAAGGAATTTTATTTAAAATTTAAAATAAATTTACCTTTAAAATAAATCCACCTCATCACCTTTTTGTGTGACACGTGGTTATGAAATGCCACTTCAGTGTGTCATCAAGTAACGTATTAACGAACTTTATTTATTCAATTTTTTATAAATAAGGACTCAATTGAGTGTTTTCAAAATACGAGACCTAATTTACGTAAATCTGCACAAATAAAGACCTCTGAACCTATTAAACCTCATAATAGAGACCAAATTGAAAGCGATATATTTTAGAATTTAGAAATAATCATAAAATTCAAAGACTTGAGATTTACTTACACTAAGATAATAGTAATATATAATTTTAGTGACTAAATTCAATATTAATTTGAAATAAATAACATGACTAAGAAAAAAAAAATGTTTCGTTGAAACCCATGCTATTTAAATAATGAGAAGTTTTGGTGACTAAACAAATTTCCGATGACTAAAAATAAAAAATCATGATTTTATATGGATTGGGACTTATGATAAAATATTTCATATCAGCCAACTTATGTGTAACCAACTTATGTGGAAAGACTATATAACGAATAAAAATCTAAAAGTATTTCTTATTACTTGGTGTATTAAATATATTAAAAAGTGTGACTTGATAAAGTATTTAAACTTTTTTCATTATATAGCATTTTAAACATATGCCTATTTAAATCATATTTACATATTATAAGTAAATCTTGTAAGTTTAATTTGTTGTATTATTATTTATTATTCTATTACTATTTATCGTACTCTTCAAACAAATACTATTATAATAGAAATATAAATTCACGGTTCATATTAATTTTATAAATACAATTAGTATTTTTTAAAAAATATTTCTTCCACAATTATTCTCACTTCATTCCAAAATATCATAACTTTCTTGACTTGAGCATTAGAGAGTCATTTACACCCCTCTCAACAGTAAGGAAACTCAAGATGATCGAATGTTTTCTTATCGACCCACAGTGAACACCAATGTTCCAATTCTATATTCTAGTGACATCGTTAGGTCAATCACTATGCATTGTTCACTTTAGAACATGGAAAGTTTTGTTTTTAAAAGACACGTGGAACATAAAAAAAATATAATTCATCATAACTCCTAACTAATGCAATTAGGTATGGTAGAAACAGTATAAAAAATATAATTTTATGAAGATAAATATAGATCATCACAAGAAAATATTATTTAGAAAAATGAAAAAAAAGGATAAATTATTTGAAAATTAAAGAATGGAGAATTATTAAGCAGAAAGCTGACAAGACAAATAAGTTGTGGACCAAATTAGTAGTGTCTATTCATTTAATTAATTTGTGAACATAATAATAAAGATTAAAAGCATGATTGTAAGAAACTAAAACATCCAAAGATGGAGAAAGAAAGACAACGAATAATAAAGTGAGAAAAGGTTGACGCACTCAGAAGTTCAAAAGTTTACGACTGAAGCACACATAGTAACGAAAAAATTGTTGTCATTGCATAAATTGATAGTTAAAATTAATGAAATAAAATTATTAAAGACAGTGTAAATTTTGTAGATTTTATACTTTTAGTTAATCATTATTAGGTATGGTAAATTTATTCTTTTTTAGTGACTTGTAAAAATAATAGAGTTTCTTTAAGTTCTTAATATATTACATTTTTTCCCTCACCTTACTTTTAAGCACTTTAAAATTTATATTTTCTACAATTCATTAATTATGACAGTGAAACAAAAGAAGAATTAGACGGATTCAGTGACTTTTTAAAAAAAATCACTTAATTTTGAATTGGTAGTTTTTATATTTTTTTAAAAGAAATGTAAATTAATCATTCAACATATAAAAATTAACTAAGTTAGTGACTTAAAAAAAAAACCAATGCCTTTCCCATCTACAAAATATAAGAGTGGATAAAGACGGTGTAATTTAAAAGGACAAATAGAACAATTCACTGTATGTGTATAATAATTCAAGAGTTAAATCACAGCAAAGATTTCATGTTCGGTATTATAATATATATATATATATATATATATATATATATATATATATATATATATATATACATCCACTAATTGAGAACTAGGTGTGTGGGAATAGAAGGCTTATTTTTTACTGTTTTTCTTTCTCCGCTTTTACGTAAGGACAACTTCTCTCCGTATGCAACTCTAAAATAATTTTAGTTTTATTTTTGTAAAATTGCACAATTTGAAAGTTAATAGTGAATTATTCTTGAAAAACCTCTTTGGATGGAGTGAGATAGAGAGAGAAAGGTAGATAAATTATACGCAAGAAAACTCATCTCACGAGTTGCATATTCTTAAGGAACTGAAAACGAAACTTGTAGTGTACTCAGTGGAGTAAAAGGAGAAATTTTAAGTGGAATGAAATACAGAATAAAATGATGCACATGGGAGAACTGGTGAAGTGGAAATCTTATAACTATAAATGCTAATACCAGAAAACTTTGCTATTAAAAATTGTCAATGATAGCGATAAGAAGAAAGGTGTATGAAAATGAGGGATTATGCAGTGCAGAGTGGGTGATTAAAAAACTGCCAACGGCATTTCCCATTGCAAATATACGACTGTACAAGATATTAACAAGATATGAACTTAAAAACTTCAATCCCCTGTACCACTGGATTCTATCCTGAAATACCTCCTAACCTAAAAATGTAATACATTGTATTTTGTACCCACCCCGATCAAATTTCTCATCCAAATCCAAAACCCTCACTTCCCTCGTGAACTGCAAGCAGTAACCTCTCTTCCAAATGTTGTTTAGATGGATACTCCGGCAAATCTAATTGATTGAAACTGCGTCAAGAAACTTCAGTTTTAGATTGTTTCAAATCACACCACTAATATTATCCATCACAGATAATCACTACTAAAACCAAAATGCCTATAAGGAATTCGGAAAGGGGAAAAACACATACCAAGTATGAGCAGAAGGTAAGTGATCCGGACTTCCATAGGCCTTGTGTATCTGAAACTTCTGGGAGCCCGAAATTCCTTGAAGAGCACTAAAGCCTTCCAAAGGCACCTGAAACATTGGTTGTATAAATCAGACCCCCAAATTGCATTGTAAATGTTTTTACGGCTTCAAATTTAAAAAAAAAAAAAAATTATCGTGTCCACATCATTATCATATCATAATGAAGAGTGTAAAAAATAATTGAATCTTATATTTCCAAGGACAGAGAAACCTTAGATCCAAGGTTGTCAAAATAAAAAATCTTACGGGGAGAGGTATGAAAAAACTCGTGCAATTGGAACACAAATCTTAAAATTTTACCAAAAGTAAGAAAATGTATCAAAATTATCAACTACTACATATAATCATTGAAATTTAAGGAATACTTTAAATATTGATTATAATATTAAAATTTATTTTATATTCAATAGCAATTACTAAAAGAAAAATAATCAAGCAGAAAGAGAACAGACAAGAAAATTAGTCTAGATATCTTTTATTTCAAATAAAGGCTACAATAGTCAAGTTTATGGGTTTCAGGAACAAAAACCCGTTAGAGCTTCTTCAGCAGTTCAGTCAAATCTAGTAGAACACTAAAGAGACACATTGATGATCTGGTCAAAGAAAGAACGGATGATGCCCCAACACATAATAAACAAGTCATGTCACGAGAACGTAGAACAAATAGGAGAGATGACTCAGAACAAGATCTAAAAGCTTGAGGAAAGGATTTCGAATGGTGGTGTTAGAGAAAGCTTTAAAATCCAATGGCTTGCAGCAAAAAAAGGATGTAGGGAAAAAAAAAAAAAGAGTTTGGCTTTCAGGTTACCAACCCTACAAAAGCCCAGTTGCATCAAACAACTTCAAATGGTTAAAACCCACAAATTCCACGGCCCTACAAGTATGATCAGCTTTTACACTATGATCCTCCTACTCAGGATCCAGCAGAGAGTCTTGCAAAATGTGTAAGACATTACAATTCTATGACCTTCATCACAATTTGGATACGCTACTAAGATCATTTGCATGTATTCAGAAATAAAACTCAGTCACACTCATCTCATACCCTGCAGCAGCTGATCTCAGTAGACTCAATCTTGACTAAAATGCTTCAGAATAAATTGAATACATGAACATGTGCGATTTCAAGTAGATCGTATGGATTGTGTTCAAATGCAATATATCTGGAATGAGTAGCCTATTAAAATTTGAAAAGTTCCTCTATAGCAATATACCTTTGATGTGCCTGTCACAAACTGCAATAGCCTAGCCTTGTCTTCTTTGCTTAAACCTTGAACAACCTCCCAAAACCATTGGATAACTGGCGATGCAGCACTATATCCAGAATATTCAGTGTTTGCTCTCAAGTCATCCACTGAAATCAAATAAAATAAAAGAATGGTCAAATTTGCCCTTCCAGGCAAATTCTCGTGGGGAGAGCAATCGAACATTGATCACATCTGCTAAAAGCTAAATGTAAAGGACCGACTCTTACAATCAATATCAGGAAGTCCACTGATCAATAATTCCAGCTCTTTATCATTGAAAATCGATATCAACTCCCTGGGAATCAATTCATTGAACCCTTCCAAGAAAGAATTTATCTGAGGTCGAATAGCTGTTGTCAACCGATGCTCAGCAACCAAATCAACATATTGATGTTTGTTCTCCTCAGTAACTTTGATATTCCGTCCACCGGGAATCAACTCATAATCCGTCACCTAGATATGTTCACAATTAGACCATATAACAATGCACAATCCAACATTCCATCTCAGTTTTAAGAGCATTGTAAATACCTCATTTCGTTCATATAAGATCAATTTTTCCTCATCTGCGTCAATGCTAAAAGTAAGATCCAGAACATCACTGATATCGTTCTGCAATCATACCAGAAACAGAGAATCATCACAAATTGAACAATAAACCAAGTGTGATTAAAATACAAAGGCAGGGAGAGGTCTACATAAATGCACTTGCCTCAAGCATCCATTTCAAATTTTTGAAATAATCAGGATCAATGGCTTCAATATCATGATATGTAACTTTGACCCCAAGAATGTGCTTGTAAAATGATCGAGTAAAATGAACATCCAAGAGTTGACCATCAAATAATGCTTTTCCAACCTGGATAAGACAGAAAGGGGTATAAAAATAATCATATATGACTAAAAGAAAATATTCAAAACAATTGAAAAGGGACCCACCACTCTACCAACAAATTTGAAATAAGATAAATGTTCTGTTTGGTAAACAGAGTTAGGGTTTGGCTGAAACGTTGATTCATTTCCCACTGTAGTAAAAAGCAGTGCTCCTTTATCAAAAATAACTCTGGACAACAATTGATACCATTCCCTTGTAAGCCCACCTGCATCAATACCCTCCTCCCCTTGGAAGTGAACAGTCAACCTTCCCTTCAAATCTTGAGTTGATCTCATGCGAAGCTGGTTATAAGAATCTTCTAGAACATATGCCCTTCTCACTGATATTCTCAAGGGGCTATGGTGATGGTCGTGCTGATGCTTAATTTTTGAACGGAAATGGGCTCGTTTGTTATCAAAGTCAATAAATCTAGGAACCTTCAGCATAAGTGAGAAAGATTTCTCGAGCAAACCAGGGTTTTGCCTTATAAAAGCATTTAGTAGCTTCCTATGCTTCTCTGAGAACCGTACAAAAGCAGCATGTTTCTCATCTACTTTTGCAGAAGTTCCAGATGCTTTCTGAGGAGCAGATGTGCTAGCATACTCAACATCAGAAATAACAGGAATACTTGATTCATGACTAGCACCTGGCTGAGCAGGATGCAATTTCTCACAGACCACAAAAAAAGATTCAATGTACGGTAATATATTTTGAGAACCAGCTGGTAGTGGAGACATCACACCAGACGGTTTAGACAAAAATGTACTAGAAGATGTCAAAGACTCGGATGCAGACTCTGAGTAAAATTCTATCTTACTAATGCAACAGCTCAGCTCATGCCACAAAGGCTCTAATGCTGAATTGATTTCCCAAACCTCAGAAAGGGCAGGAATACCTTTATCATTCTCCTTCCCAGTCAATAAAGTTACAAGTGAACTCAAGGCTTGCAAAACTCTCAAAATTGAAGCTCCATCCGTAGAAGTAGTACTGAGCAGTGATTTCATTGCTTCACCAAAGACATGTAACTCATTCATTGCAGATGAAGTCAACTTTTGAACTGCTTCTGCCAGCTCAGTGACAAAAAGCTCACAGTGATTTGGAGCTATGGCCACTAATTTCTTCATTACCTCCGCAACAAGAGTATATGCATTTTCTGACAATCTGATAGTAATGCACAAAATGTCAGATCAACTCCAAGGTTAATAAAACAACTTTGTATATCAACAAAAGTCATAGCAAGAAGCTCTAATAGTAATAGGTGATTACTTCAACTGTGGCATTACAAACAAAAATGCAAGTAAATGCACATATCAATAAAACAGACTAATTTTAAAGTACTTTAATGCTTCTAAGTCATGAGTTAAACCACCCCACACCCTTACACTGGCAAAAACACAATCTCCTAGTCATTATGAAAATATACACAAAAAGCAGAAATGTTGACAACAAGCATAGGCCAAACACATACCCTTCTTGTGCGAGTAGGGAGCAAAGGAGTCGGAGTTCTACTTTTCGAAGATTACTCAACACTCCATGGGAATCACATTCGACATTATGACCAGATGTGGGTTTGGAGGAACCCTCAACATCAGTAGATCTGTCATCCCTAGGTGATAAAATATTAGAATCTGCATTCACATCTGTCTCCACGGCAGAAATTTGTGGCCCTGATGGCAGGTTAGTAGATATCAGGGACTTGTCAGATGACTTGTTTCCAGCACTATCAATGATAACATCCAGTAAATTTAGCAGCTGAAAACACACCACAGATACATGATAATTATGTCAGCACTGACTGAAACTCTGATGGCACGTGAAATTAAATAACAAAGATGCCAATAAAACCAAAGCATCACCTGCTCAAGATGGGCTATGCTCCGCAAATAAAGTGGTTGGTTCAAGAGACCCAAAAGCATTGCAATGGAGACGTACCCTTCATTACTTTCACTTATATTTTCTTCACCTTCACCAACTATCACAGCTTTGCCCCGTCCGTCAACTGGTTCTTTTATTGCAGGGTGAGGTAGTCTGAACTGAAGCAAAATTTTAGCCACGTACAGATGATTGCGAGCAAGATAAGTGAGAGTTTCAAGTATTCTACGAGACAGCAATGGGGGAACTCCTATGTGATTAAACAATAGGAAAGGTATAAATAAATCCATTGCCAAGAAAAAAGACTAAAATTAAAGACGGACACTCCGGTATGCAAAAGCTCATGAAATAAGAAAATAAAATACATTTCAGACAAATCATAACTGGGAAGATTCACAACAATAAGCACCAATGACAAATTGTATTTCTGTTGCATAATCACTTATTCTTACCATCAAAAGATTGAGGACGTGAATACATTACATTGCTCTGACAACCATACAATCTATATGGTGGTTCAACGTTACTAAAATAACTGACAGGCCTTTTAACATCAAGCATCAGTAAGTCCATCAGAATTCTCACTAGAGAGACTCTCGTTTCACTATGAGCACAAAGATTTAAAAGAAGCCTCTGTAGTTGGCCCTTGTAGAGTGGCTGCAAAAAAAATAAACATCGAATTACTATAGAGAATAAAGAATGACTCTTATTTGAAGGACTTCATAAAGTAATACCTGCACTACGCGAAATAACCGAATCATAGCATGCAAAGCTTCTGTATCAACAAGAGGTGGTACTCCATCAGCTTCAACAACCTTAGCTCCACCAGACCGGCGAGAAGAAATGGTTCCCCCAGCTGCATCCACACCAGAACCAACACCTTCTCGTCTTGAAGTCTCCCCTCTACGACTTCTAGGATACATACCAAACATAGTACGACTGTAACGGTGAGCAAACCTCTCCCGCAACATATTTGCCTCAGCAACAAGAGCAGGTGTAAGATTGGCAAGGATAGTATCTGGTGATGTTAACAGAACCTGAAAAGGGGAAGGAACTTAAAATCACAGACAGTCTCATTTTTATATAACAGTGAAAGTATAAACTTGCCTCTTCTCGTAAGTCTGATGGAAAAGTTGCAATTATTGAGACTGTATCCATTTCCACAGGTTGCCCTTCCAGCTCCTGAGACTGATGCAATCTCTGTGCTTGCTGCTGAGCTAAAACTTCTGCTCTAATATCAGCTGGAAGAGCAGCAAGGAACTCTGGATCAATATCCCCAGTGTTTTGAGACTCAACATTTGATGGCTGAGCTGCTTGACCCTGCTGAGCTGAGAGGACTTCAGCACGCAGCTCCTCAGGAAGAGCATCAAGAAAAGCAGGATCAATAGATCCTGATCCTGCATCACTGTTTACCGGCTGCTCTGCTGCTGCTGGACCATCTTGGTCTGCATCATGGCTTGAATTTTCAGAAACTTCAGTAACACTGTGAAGGGACGCATCTCTTCCAACCACAGGAGAAAATTGAGTCAAAGGAATGTTTGCTCTTCTGGTGCGGGCAGCCTGTGAATCACCTGCTATCCTATCTGCAGAAACCTGCCTTTCACCACCATCATCATGGCCATCAGCACTTCCAATCTCAACATCCAAGCTCCTAAGGCTTTCACCAAAAGTTGCTCCACTACCACTACTCTCCTGGCTGACAGCTTCAACATCTCTCACATTCCCATCATTATGTTCAAATTGCATCTCAACTGCCTGAGATTGTGCGCTTAAAACATTTGCTTGTGAAGGATCAGTCCCTGTTGGTCTGGCATCCAAGTTGTTACTATTATCAATGACTGAAGGAGTTATTGTACTAACTTCCAGAATAGGATTATTTTCAACGGGGACATCTGGCATTGCACCTCCTGCATCCTGTGCCTGTGTGATTCCAACTTTAGCATGAGAGCCTGCTTCTGCTACGTTCTGATTGGATGACTTTTCAGCACTTGGTCGCCTCAATTGATTGACAAGCAACTCCTCAAGGCCTTGCGGAACAACAACAGCACTTGTCCCACCACTTTGCTGGTAATTATCAGTCCACAAGTGCAAACGTTGTGCTTGGCGTCCACTTCTCAGGGATCGAAATATATTATCCAAACCCACTGAGTTGTTCTCCAACGAACTATCTGAAATAGTTAAACAAGATACCAAAAATCCCAAATGTCATTAAAAACATCAAAGTCTTGAAACAACTAATAAGCTAAGAAAAAACCACTGTTGAAATAGATTATCAATCACAAGAAAACTCAGAAACTAACCTGATTGCCCGGTAGGTGGGGGAAAAGAAGAAGGTTCAAGCAAGAGTGGATGACGAGAAGGCAAGGCAGTATCACCAGTTCTGCCCAAAAGACTATAAATAGATGTTGTTCGTCCAGGACGTCTAGATCCAAAAACTTCAAGTGGCATCACATGAAATGCCTCATTTGCAAAACTATTATCTCTGCCAAAAACATCAATATGGTCAAAAACATTAATTCCATTAATTCCCTCCTCAAGTCGCAGTATAACACCATCTTCATCTTCCTCATCATCCTCATCCTCTTCCTCCATCACTTCATCATCAAAATCTTCATCGTCAATCTCATGTTCATCTTGATCTGTGTCAGGAAGTGGCAAATGATGGACTTCTTCCAAATCATTGTGTTCCTCATCATCCTCCTCATCTTCATCCACATCCTCACCTTCATCACCAGACATATCATCGTCATCTTCATCAAGGTTTTCTTGGCCACGAGGTTGAATTTCAAACTGTAGACCCACATTTTCCATTCCATTTTCAAGATCTCTTGCATCCTCAGAATTCTCATGCATGTAATCATCCTCATTACCAGGAGCAAAACTTCCATCAAGATCTTGATCATGTTCCATATCATCAGTAACAGCTTCTGACCCACCACCATAGGAGCGAACTGCATAAGACCTGACATGGTCAACTTGAAGGGAATCAGGATTGGTTTGTGAGGTCGTTTCCATGGACTGAGAGATCTCACCAATATTATTAGTTCTTCCAGGTTGACTTAGAACAGAAGGTTTTGCAGAAATATCACCCTTCGCCATAGAGTCAACTGAATGGACGTGCTCCTTGGTTACCAATTCAAGAGCTTTAATAATACCAGTAGCAACTTCAGATGAATCAGGATGGTCAAGGTCCAAAACTTGTAGAGTACAAGTGAATGGTTTAACCAATCCAGAATCAATAAAAGTGATGGTAGCTTCAGCTGAGATGGATGAACCAGCAGGTGTACGAGCAGCCAAAACATCATTCAATAGATCAACAAAAACCTGAACTTCATTGCCTGGACTCCTAATGCCATGACATAAATCAACAAATTCATTGATGATATAACTAATCTCACTAAAAACCCTTTTCCTTGCCTCTGTGGACCGAACACAAGCAGCCACCAAAAACTGGTTGGCCCTGGTTGCTAGTTTTTGCCTCCAATCCCCATCAACTTTCTTGTCCTTCTTTGAGTTTCTAGAATATGGAAGAAAATTATGAAGAATATGACAGAATATCCCACCCATGCTTAAACCTGCAGGACTCTTTTGATAAGAACCCCTAATACTGCTCGTTTCAGCATCTCGTCGAAGTAGAACATGAACAGATGATGAATACATCAATAATATCTCTGTCAGAAGCTTTAGAATGAAGACAGTCTTTGCAAGTGATGCAGAAGCATCCTGACTACCAGTTTCATTGTCCTCAGACATGTTAGCAACAGCTTTTCCCTTGCCTTTAGCCAAGGAGACATCAATTTCCATATCAGTTGATGCTGCAGTTCCAGGTAGAGCATTTGAAGCAATGTCATCCTTCAATGGGGGAACAAAACTGCAAATAGATTCAAGAAGAAGTTCTATTACATTAACAAAGCTTTGGGAAGGCTTTTTGTGACCTTTGGCACTCTTGGTATTTGAATCATGCATTTTTCCATTGATAGAAGGTGAGGTTGTATTTCCCAAACTAACTTTCCCATCACTGTTCTGTACTTTATCTTTCTCCTTAGCTTTGTCTTTATCCTTGTCTTTCATGTCTTTCAACAAGACAATGTATGGCCTCTCACCTACCATTTCAACTTGACACACGGATTGAGCAGCTAGCATAAAAGTTGCTGGATCCCGAGAAACCACAGAAGCTAAATTTGAAAGGAAATTATGAGGATTGACCCTTCCGTTTGGATGCCGATTGGATGCAACTATGAGACTATGCTTTATCTCAGATTCCATCGCTTGTTGGAGTGTTTGTGGATCTTCAAGAACATGACGAACAATACTGGCAGCAACATTATCAAACCCAGGGAAGAGGCTGCTGGTTGGCAAAGAAAGAAGTAGACTTAGACCACCAGCCTCCAAAAAGGTAAGAGCTACAGAATGATTCCTTGTAAGATTGGAACACAGTAACAGAACAGCATGCATTGTATCGGATGGAAGCTGATTCTTCATACAACTACAAGCAATCTCAACAAGTCTCTTATGTTCATGTATGTCAGCATACTTCATACCGAGTCCAAATGCAGACTGCAACCTGTTTTGCCTATCTTCATCAATGGTAATTGATACCTGCTGGTTATTCACAGGTTCCTTCTTCAACTGCTCAGTAATTTCAGAATTCAATTTTTGATCCACTTGCAACAACCTGTCTAGTGCTAGGAAAGCAGCAGTGACCCATTTTGGTATCTGCTGCTTCTCCCTGCTATCTAGACTAGAATCCCACTGAAACAGTAGGTCAGAGGTAATTTTAATCATACCACTCTTGGATGCAGCTTCCCTAGCTAAAGAATCTTCATTAAGAATTAAGGCAAGAACATGAAAAAGAGCAGCCAGGATGGCATAATTTCCATTGTTAGAAACCAAACCACATTCTTTTATCCGTTCCACAATAAAAGAGACTACATTAGTTCTATGTTGACCATCATCCTGAGAGCAAATCATCACAAGCAAGTCACGGACTGGAAAAGCAAGTGGATCCTTTGACAAAAGTTTTGTACAAGTAGATAGCAACTCGTCAACAGGAGGAAGTTGGACCATCTCGTCCTCAAGATGTTGGGTATTGTCATTAGCAGCTGCATCCTTTGAATCTGATTCAGAGTTTCCAAGGGACATGGCAAGTGCACGGGCAAGTTCATCATCTTCTTGTGTCTCCTCTGGATGAGAGAACAACCACTCCATTGCCAACTCCACACTATTTGACCCAACTTGCCTCAAAGCTTCTTCTGCTCTAGACCTTGTAAAACCCATCTCTATAATGGTTGAAATAGTTGTTTCATTAGGAGGTGGCCCAGTAATACGAGCACCACCACTACCATTCACATTTTTAACTTCAATGCCTGTGTAGACATGCTTAATTATAGAAATAACTGTAGAGATAAATTCGTAACAACAGTCAACAAACTGGGGATGAGTCCAAACAGGAATTACAGTCTTCATTACTCTGGATTGAAGGACCTTCACAAAAGTCTCAGCATCCCTTGGGAAAGGTGTATCACCATTAGTGAGGGGCTGTGCAAGCAAATGCTTTGTGAATGATGACAATATAAAAGAAGAAGTCACTAGATGGTCCATCAATTTCCCATAACTAGCCAAGGAGCCATAAATCCAACAACTATCTGAATCTTCCTTGTCATCTTGCTTTGCATTTGCATCATCAGTATCCATGGGTGAAGCAGGGGCCCGATTAACTGTAAAGAGCAGCTGACTGGTAGCTTCAAAGGTAGTTAATACAATTCCAATAACACCACGTCCATACAAGCAATTCAGCAGAATAGGGTTGCATGAGTCTGGCCTCTCCATTAGAATATTATCCATAAAATCAATCACCTTCCCAAAATATCGACATTTTGTTGATATGGATTCTTCTGTTCCAGAAATATTTACACAACGGCCACCATAGTTCATGTGATCAAAAGCAATGGTTGCAAAAGTAGAAGCCACTGATTTGGAGGCAGGACTTACATTCACAACATCATCACGTCGTCGCGAAGGTAGCAACATTACTTTTCCTAACTCTTGGAATAAATGGGTAATGTGAAATGAAAGTGATCTGACCATGTCACAACAGGAGGTATAATATGGTCTCTGCTTGTCAGATCCCTTCTTATGAGCAGTCTCAGAAGTATCATCTGACCCAGAATGCTGGGCCTGGTTACTAGAACTTGACCGCATGTTAGATGGCCCAATTGAAATTGATCTATGTTGAGAACCAGGGGATCGGCCTAAATCTCGATAAAGATTTATAAGGTTAAAAAACTGAGATTCAATGCTCCAACCTGGTGTTCTCCTTCTTAATAATGGATCAAGAAACTGCCTGAAAGAATTGAATCTTTGCTCTTCACTTTCACTTGCATCCCCTTCTGCCTGTTGTGAATTAGAAGAATAAATACCATCTTCGTCATTCTCAGGCTTTCCATTTTCAAGTAGAGCAATTTGCCACAGAACTTCACGATGTACAAGCCCAATATCTTCAAGAACATCCTTACTCCCATTTCCAAATTCCGTAAGCAATGCAGTCACCCATCGATTGTCTTTTGATGTCGCGAGAAATAGAAGGAACTCAACCACAAAAAGTGAAGAAAAGAAGCCACCATCAGATGACATCCTTGGATCTAGCAACAAAGGTTCAGATGCTGCACCTAATCCCTCTAAAGCTTTCTTCAAGTGCACCCTAAGGGAAGAACAGAAGGCACGTGCCAGTGGAATAGAATGATGTTGAGCAAACCCTTTAAATACCATAGTGCTATGTAAAGCAATAGACATGCCATCTGAGGATTGTGCAATAGAGGGGCGCAACAACAACTTCAACAAAGCTTCAATTCCTGATTTTTCCACAAACAACCGGCATGTCTCACCATTTTCTATAGTCCTTTGAACCAATACCATCAAATGAAAGACACATAGCTGAATAAACTGCTCATCACCTATCCCTTCTACAGCTGAACTTGATGTACCAACAATGCAACAGTGAGCTTCATTTTCTTTGTTTTTAGAATCTGTTTCCATTGCGGTTGTCTCAGCTTTTCCAGAAGACCCTATATTTTTTCCATCCCCAAAGGATGCAATCTTATGGATGATTTCAATGATAATATCAACTCCGGTGCTTCTCAGTGAAGATACATGACGTAGAAGTTCCTCCACAGCATTTGCCAAAGGAACAATAGCCTCATTCATTGCTAAAACATACTTCTTGCTGGTGAAAATGTCAACAAGGAACCGTAGTGATGAAGATTCTCTAACAGCCTCTAACCCTTTGGCATTGAGACAAATAGCCCCAAGACCATTTGGAATGCATGTCAAAGCCTTTGATGAAGGAAGTATGTCAGATCCAACTGACAATAAAAATGCATTAGGAAGACCCATTTCGTGCAGAGCAGAAAAACATGTTGGATCTTTGTGGATTATTTCACTCATAACAGTAACAGCTGAATAATAGATGTCACCACCAAACTTATCTACATTCTGAAAAATCAAGCTGAGAGTTGTTGGTAATGAACTGTCATGAGAATGCTGAGATCTGGTAGAGTTTGCAGGTGCATATGTTGCAGAACCAAGCGCCTTAAGGGAGACCTTTATGAGTCTCTTCTGGGAGTGCAATTGATCAGTATTATGTCTAAAGCTTTCACCAGTAAGCATCATGCTATCAGTTTCTCCAACCAAACCAATGACTCTGTGTACCTCTTTCTGTAATCTTTGAGTCAAAAGTTCAATGCCCCCCAATTCTCTAAACAATGATACAGATGAGCTGCTGTAATCCATAAGCTTCTGAAGAGTTTTCACAGCAAAACAGACAAGATGAATATGTGTAGGATCAAAATCCTCCAACAAAGGCAAGAAAGTAGGTACCATACCAGAACCTCTAATATTATTTGCAGAGGTTGAGGTTGAAACCACATGGAGCAGATAGAACTGAAGAAGTGCTTCAACAAAGGCAAGGGATGATGGATCATTAGAACTCTTCAATGACAAAATAGCCCTTTGGAGCACATTCAGGAGTATCATGCGGTTCCCACCAGCAAAAGTTAAATTAGATCCACTGAGTATCCGGGCTCGATGATGTGACGATGTACATGCTGCTAATTGAGCTCCTAAAGCAAGCATTGCAAGTGTTCTAATAGATCCAGATACAACTTCCTCTGATCGGACAATTCTAATCAATTCATTTGTATATTCTGGTTCATTAGCAAAAAAGGAGACAAGTTCATCCTGGGCATCACCAGATTGCACTAGAACAATGAAAGCCAATAGGCAAATTCTGCTGTAAAGCCTGCATATTCTAGGAGACCGAAAGGCCCGAGCATATCTGATTCTAGTGAGCAAGGAAAATCTGAGCTCAGAAGGAATGCAATATTGTTCAATGCACTGTTTCATCAATGACAAATCATCTTCTTTACGCAGATGCAAATCTGGCATGTGTATAACTGTTGTGCCAGTGGAAACTGCCTCTGCACTTTGTTCCTTGCTCTGGGCACTGGGAGCATGCAATTCAAAATAAAGGGTAGTACCTATGCGATAATTTGATTGGTCATGACCAATCTTTGTAATATCAGAAGGAAATAAGCTCAGTGCTTCATCTTGGGCATCCTCATTTGCCATAATACAAGTGTACAATCCCAAACCCTCCTCCTTGCTTCCCCAGCCCTGAGCTAGAGACAAAAGATAGCTGTTCACCGAACCACAGCAAATCATTTTTGTACTTCCATGAAGCTTAGAGGGGTTAATTTTTACAAGCGCAGAAAGAGTTTCCAAGGCAGCAATAAGAATCTCAGGATCTGTCGATGCAAGTAAAAGCTTGAAATGCTGAAGAGGAAAGGATAAATATAAAATATCAGAAATAAAAGTTTAAAATATAAAAAAATAAACCAATTGAGTAAAACACACAGGGGAAGGAATTAAGAAAAATATATAGATTTAAGACCAGGCATTGATAATACACAATTGACCAACTAACCTCTAAGCCATCAAAGGAACTTTTGTTTGCACAGTTCTCTAAAATTATTTGTGTCACTCGTAATATTTGCAGAATTGCATGTTTTGGTAATGGGCTGTCGTCTTCTAGATTATCTAACAAAGTCAAATCATTTCTACATGACAAATAAGTCTTGAAGTATGTATCAAAATGAAGCAACAATGGCCTCCAGTGATGGAAATCCCCCTGATATAAAAGAAAGGCTTAAGTACTGGGAAAATAAAATAAATCACTCATTGCAACAAACCATCAGACTAAAATGGCGATACCTTATTGTACTCCCACCGAAAGCCAGAAAGCGGTATGGCAATATCTTGTAATGGACATTTGATAATCTTCTCAATGAATCCTTTGATCTTAGGAGGCTGAAACCAGTCAACCACCAAAATAAAATGACATAACACGGATGTTGGGTAAGGAAATGAATGAACATGTGTAAAAAAATAATAACATGTAAATAAATACAAAGGAACATAAGAATACAAAAATATGAAATGCAGTTGAAGCAAATTTGCAAATATATTCAACATCATAAATTTTTTTGTGACAATCAGTGTTGACTGATGAGTAACAGTATTACTCAAATGTTTAGAAAAAGAAAATTGTCACCAAACAACATTAATATTACCAAAAGGAATTAATATAAATGGAGCATGCACAATTTAAATGATGAGTCCTGGTAATTGCCACTATAAACAACGCATGCAAAGAAAGAAGTACCAAAACCTAAAGCTGTTCAAAAGCCACAAGCTGCTATTTCTTAATGAGTAACAGGGTATGTTCACACTTCTGTATTCTGTATATAGAAAATTAAACTCATGTAACCTATCAAAGCCTAAGATACACAGTACACAACATGAAAGCAGTGTATTAGAATATCCACATTAGTGAGAAAATAAGAGTAAACTTGGGAGTTTTCTCTTAAATTTTGCATTCAATATTTTGAAAGAACAAAGTGTTGGGCTCTCTTGAAGATAACTGACTAACTACCTCTAAGTTTGTTAGTGTTCCAACAGAACTAACAGAAACAATGAATACAAAACCATATGCTTCAGTGATAAAATGTACAGAATGCAATAAAAAAATAAGAAGCTAGAAAATAAGAGTAAACTAGACAGTTCTCTAAATTATGAATGAACTCCCTTGTCCAAAATGACTTCCAACATTATAACTGTCTAACTATCACTGAGTCAGTTAAGAGGGGGACAGAAGCTATGACTACTCTACATTCTACTACACAGGTAGTATTCTCTCGTGGTCTCGAGTACCTGAGATGTAAATGGACAGTAAATAATGATAAAAGATAAACTACTTGCAAGTAATATAGAGTAGAATTGCAGCTTATGAATCATATTCTAATATTCAGTGTTTAACAACAGAAATGCATCCAGGAGGCCTCAGTTCTATCAATACTAACATAAATTTATGCATAGTGCAACTTTTACGAGGAACAGATGATTACATGCTGATTAAACCAGCTAAGTGACTGGTGAAATCAGCAATTAAGGTAAACCAGTAACAGTTTAATATACTCAATTTTTGAGGTAACAAACTAGTAAAAATACCATTATCTTTACATATTATTTAGTTCAGTGATGAATACATCAGCTTATAAATTTAAAACACAGTAACTAACTATGCTTCATTTGCCAATATTTTAAACAAACTTGTAGCAAAGGCATCTTCTATACTGCATATTATAATGGTAGAAAGAAGTATTAAAATGAATTGAAAAAATCAACAACACCCAAAATTCAAACAAGTACACAAGTGAGTTGCTTATTCTAACTTTTCTAGTTAGTGGTTAACAGTTTTGAGACAAATCCCAATTCAGTCCATGTAAGACTAACATGAGAGAGCTCATTTCACCTTTCAAACGCACTGCCAAACAAAACATAAACTACAGAAACAGTAATGTATTAATTAATGAACTCCACATCAAAGGTTACGATTTAATCCCATCTACAACTACTTTTGCTAGCTTTACACCAATTTGAAGAAAACATAAACTCAGTAATATGTTTTACTAACTAAAAAATAAAATTGCATTTGGTGGTCGAAGCAAAAAAGGAATCAACTTTTTTCCTAAGAATTGACACAGTTACAACTTCCAATCATAAATACCAGCAAGACTGTCAAACTTTCAATCAACAAACACATGTGCAATGCATATACCAGACTATCTCAATAACTAAATACAATCAACGAAATGCATAGTGCTATAATATCCTTCTACATAAAAACATTAGTAAGTTTCAATATTTTCTTTAGAAAACAAAACTCTTAAATAACAAACACACACACACCAAAAAAAAGAGGTTCTCACAATCAGATGAATGAAGTCAGAAAGGCAGAATCCGCCAAAAACTAAAAGACAAACTTCTATCATTGAATGCAATTCATAAGGCATGCAATTCATATCAAGGCACCCACGCTAAATTTTTTATCACGTTATATATCAATGTCAAGCAATAAGAATCCTAACCCTAACTATGGGTTTCCCCCTTAAACCATATTATTAAAAAACATTAATCCCTATTATTAGCAAACACAACAAAACAATGCATATTAGATAGAGAGGACAAACAAAAGACACACTCACAGGCTCAGTGTCCAACTTAACAGAAGGACCAATGGCACCCTCGTTGGACAAAAGCTGGCGCAGCCTCGAAGGCCAACTCGATCTTAGGGTTGTCATCTCACCTCAACAGTACACTGAACCACCACCTAAAACCAAAAGCAAAAGCAAAATCAAAACCGAATCACAATCCCTATGAAATACGATCAAATTAACAAGTTCAAGAAACAGAATAGGTTGATAACAATCTGCGATTGCGCCAAAGCGATTAACTGACACCGAATCAGCAATTGGTGTGAAAAAACTGGATCAAGTTGTTGGTAAGGTACCTGAGAGATGAGAGAGAAAGGAAAAAGATGCACACACATCCGAAGGATTACGATAAGAAGAAAAAGTGAAACCCCAATCAGAGAGGGAGAGAGAAAGGGATGAGAATCCTTGCTTTGTGTCTGCCAAGTAAGAAGAAATTTGATTTTACTTTCAACACAATTTTTTGTGCCCTCTGTGGTAACGAGAGTGTTATATAGACTGAGGACTGAGGCTGGTTGAGTCCTTCATTTCCTTGCTTACACTATGGGGTCTTCTAAGCGCGCTTTTTTTTCCCTTTTTACCCCTAGGTTTATTGGTATTCCAACGTGGGTGCTTCGTTTGTTTCCTTAGTTTGTTTAGTCTTGTTGACTTTTGCCTTTCAAGTATCACATTTTACATTTTTAAAAAATTAAATGATATTTAATATCATTTTGCTTTAATGTTTTATTTGATTTCATCTCACATCAAACAAAAAATGTACTTATTAGACTCTGTGATTCTAAGTAAGTTTATTCTTTTGTTAAGGAAAAAAAAAATAACTTCATGCTGCTATATGTGGGAAAATATTTTTTTTTCTTCTCATGATTTAAATTGTTTGCTGACTTAATAACATATTATTACCTTATCTTGTTATTTATTGCATTTTATTGGTCTGGATTTTTTGCTGAAGAGGTGACTATGAAATAAGAAAAATAGAATAAAATATTTTTATGGCATTTTTAAGATATCTAATGGTGCAATAGTTTATTTGATTGAGTTTGTTGATACTTTTAGTTAATTTTAATTAGGGTTGGAAAAAAAATACTGAATTGTACTATATTACAGTTAATTATATTATATTATACTTAAAAGAACTGAATCATTTTTACTATAATTTAAATATAATGTTTTATGATTCAGTTTTTAAAACTTGAATTTAATAAATTTTTGGTTCAGTTAACTGCAGTTAATTTTTTTTATCATGTTAATTTGTTTGTTAGGTTGAGAGGATGGTTCTATCTTTTTTTTTATATCTTATTTTTTTATACATTATTAAAATTACAGTATCATTTTCTTAAAATACCTTCAATTATATCTTCATTTTTTATACATTATATTTTTATTTTTTTATATAGATCTAAAAGATTTAAAGTTATCTTGTAAAATATTAATTTTTTAAAATATATATTTTGAAACAATTTATTTAAAATTTTATTTTTGAATGGTCAAATTAATTCTTTTTCATCAAAATTTATATATTACAGACTTAGTTTTAAATTAATACATATTAATTTGGTCCACAACTATTATAAGATCATGCTACCTTTGTCTCTTAAAAACATAATATCCCCCACACCACTGCATATAACCAATAATGTCCAAATCTATGATCTTATAAACCATACCGAATAATCACATTAATAGACTAATTATATCAATAAAATAATGAATACAGATATTTACTTATATTCAACTCACAAATAATTAAACATTAAAAGAAATTATAGAATGTCTCAAGGACTAAATGTTCAACTCGCTTAATTTTTTTTAGGAAAAAGTTTCTTTAACAATTCTTTTTTGACAACGTATACGTGGCAGTCTATGATTGGTCTGTTTTAAATATTTTTTTAAACATAAATTCAAACAGATCAATAAAATGATTACACGTGTCCTATTGTAAAAAAGTTGTTAAAAAAGAGTTGTCAAAATATTATTGTCCTTTTTTTTTACTGTAAATAGTGAAACTATCCACGTAATGTATCCGTATTATCATCCTAAGTTTGTTATAGTATATTTATCTAGGTTTGACAATGTTAAGCACATAGAAATTAGAAAAAAAATAAAGTTTGAGTTTATAAGATTTAGTGTCTTCAAAATGGGTTATAATTTATATTTTGATTAAAAAGATTAATGACATGTAAAAGAACCAGTAAAATACACAACATATATGTTCAAGGCTTCATGAGAGGGACAATTTACAATTGAGTTAAAAGATTTACATATATATTGTAGTTTAATACAATTTACAATTCAGTTAATAATTCAATTCAGTTTATATTATAATTTAGTACAATTTATAATTCAGTTAATAGTTCAGTTCAGTTTATATTATAGTTTAGTACAATTTAGTATAGTACAGTTCAATTTGTTTGAACTATTTTACAATTCAGTTTAAACAAATTAGTTTTTAGTTCAATACAGTTTTTAGCAATACTTTACAATTTCATTTGTCCACCCCTAATTTTAATAATAATACTTATGATTTAAAAAATGAAATATAATGTACTAAATTAGGAAGAATATTAAAATAAAGTGTTTTTTTTTAATTTTATTCATTTTAATAATCATTTTTTGAATTCAAATATTATATATAATAAAAATTTATATAAATAATTTATTTTTATAATTTTTTAATAAAAATAATTTTACATTTTAATAATTTTTTTGTTACAATATAAAAGAAAATTAAGCAAACATGTATTTCAATTAGTATATATAATATTTATATTATTTTTTATATAATTCAATTTATTTAGTGAATTTAAAATTCTTTTATAAATAATAAATTTTTTATTCAATTTACTTCTCTAAGGTGATAAGTAATATTTTTAATTTTTTTTAAGAATTTGGTCAATTCTTTATATAAAAAAATTAAAAAATCCAATAACTCGATATTAACTATAAAATGTAATTTTTAGTGAAACATATTATTTTTTTAATATAAGATGTCAGGTACTTTTAACTACTAAAATAAAAAAAATCGTAATAATAATAAGTAATTTGATTTCTCTCAGAGACATATCATAGGAGACGGAAGAAAAATGAAAACATTACTATTATAAAAATGAAACTCTCATCTCTAAAAAATTAGAAAACGATATCTTAGTATTAATAATTATTTAAAATAATAAGACTAGATTATTTTAATATTAAAGAGTTTTTAAAATGCATTAAAAAGATAGGTATATAATTTTCCTCATTTATTGATAATGTTTTTTAAGTAAATGGTTTTAAACATAATCTTTTTTTTAGCTTAAGTAATTATGTGATATATTGATGTTTTTGAAAAAGATCAATGTAAAGTCTTATACGATAAGGGGTGTATTAGTATTTTCTGTTGATAGGCAAGAAAACTTGTATAAAATATATTTAAATGAACTACATGATAAATATGGACATGCAAATATGAGATTAATCTCAAAGTTGCAACGTCATGACCTCATGAGAGGACTACCTAAATTGTCATTCAACAACAAAGTCTTTTGTGATACATGTGTGAAAGGCAAACAGTTCAAAGTGTATTTTAAGAGTAAACATGTAATTTTTGCTGAAAGACCTCTTGAGTTGCTTCATCTAGATCTGTTTAGTCCTACAAGAACTGTGTTTATAAGTGATAAACACTATAAACTAGTTGTAGTCGATGACTATATTAGATGGACATGGAAAAGTTCTCAACCCATAAGGATGAAACTTTCAACACTTTTAATAAAATCTGTAAGAAGATAGAAAATGAAAAAGGCAGTAAGATTGTTTCAATCACAAGTGATCATGGTAGTGAATTTGAAAATGAACATTTTCAAAAAATTTGCAAAAGTCTATGACATTAACCACAATTTCTCAACTCTAAGGAATACCACAACAAAATAGGGTTGTTGAGAGGAAAAATAATCGTTCTTTACAAAAAAAATGGCTAGAACTATGTTAATTGATTTTAACACACTTAAACAGTCATAAGCTGAAGTAGTTAATATAACCTGTTATCTTCAAAACAAGATTTGTCTAAGACAATCTTAAGCAAAACTCAATATGAATTATGGAAGAACAGAAAGCTCAACATTACTTTCACCCTTTTGGATGTCATGCTATATTTTAAATATCAAAGATAGTTTAAGAAAGTTTGACTCTAAAAGTAATAAAGGAACAATGATTGGCTATTCTGAAACCTTTAAAGCATTTAGAGTTTATAACTCTAGAATTTGCAAGGTAGAAGAAGTCATTCATGTTAAGTTTAATGATTTTAAGCATAAAATAAAATGTCAGAGCAAGACAAGGTTTTTGCAGATGTGCAAAATAGCAATAAAGTTATGAAACCAACCAATGAGTCATTTGAACCTTATGTATCAAAACAAATATATGAGTCTTCTGATGATGAGAAGAGAGAGCCTTGTGGTTTGTTTCGTCTAGAGGTAAAAATCATCCTTCAAAGAAGATCATTGGTGATCTTAAGGAAGGTATTAAGACCAGAGCTTTTTACAAGCAAAGACTGATAACACTTATCTCTCAAATCGAATCGTCAAACGTTAATGAAGTAGTGGAGGATGATTCATGGGTAAAGGCTATGTAAGAAAAATTGGATCAGCTCCAAAAGAATGACGTTTGGAAGCTCGTTGAGCTACCATAAGGAAAGCACATTGTTTGAGCGAAGTGTGTTTTCGGAAAGAAGCTAGACGAGGATGAAAAAGTAATAAGAAACAAAGCAAGGCTCATAGCCAAGGGATACTCATAATAAGAAGGCATAAACTATACAGAAACCTATGCTCATGAAGCCAGGTTAAAAACAATTAGAATTCTATTATTTTTTGCTGCTTATAATAAGATTAAATTATTTCAAATGGACGTTAAAAGCATTTCTAAATGGTGACATCAAATAAGAAGTTTATGTGGAACAACCCCTAAAATTTGAGTGTTCTACTAACCCGAAACACATTTTTAAACTAAACAAAGTGTTGTGTGGTTTGAAACAAGCTCCTAAATATTGGTATGAACTCGTAAGTTCCTTCTTAACTCAAAATGATTTTTCAAGGAGTAAAATAAACACTACATTATTCCGCAAAAACCTCGATAATGACTTCATCATTATTGAAATTTATGCTGATCATATAATATTTGGTGCTACTAACAAATCTTTTTGTCGAAAATTTTCTAAAATATTGCAAAACAATTTTGAGATGAGCATGATGGGGGAGCTGAAGTTCTTCCTAGGACTGTAAATCAGCAAAGAGTCATATTTTATATTCATTCATCATACGAAGTATGTAAAGGAGCTTCTCAAAAAGTTTAAGCTGGATGAAGCAAAGGAGATGAAGACTCTAATGCATCCAACGACCAGCTTAGGGTTAAACGAGAGCTCTACAAAAGTGGACAACATCGTCTATCAACAGATGATATGTTCACTTTTATACCTTACCATGTCTATGTATGATATCATGTTTAGTGTTAACCTTTGTGCCAGATTTCAATAAGATCCTAGAGAAACTCATATGACTGCAGTTAAACGAATTTTTTGTTATTTTATTGGAACGACTAATCTTGGTTTACGCTTTAAAGGAAGGGAAACTTTCAAGTTGCAAGGATATTGTGATGCATACTACATTGGAGATATGATTGAGAGGAAGAACATCAATGAAGGATGCCACTTCATTTGAGGCAACCTTATTTCTTAGACAAGTAAGAAAAAAGGGACAATAGACCTTTTTGACAAGGAAGGAGAATACATATCAGTTGCAGTTGTCACTCCCAACTCTTATGGATTAAGAATAAACTCGAGGACTACGACGTCAACGAGAGTAGGATTCCTATATTTTGCAATGATAATGTTGTGATAAACTTATCAAAGAATCTCATTTTGTTGTCACATACTAAACATATTGAAATTAAACATCATTTCATTCTGGATCATGTGTTCAAAGTCAGAAGTGAATTCAAACATTTATAAGTTTAACTTAGTAGAGTTAAACGGTCTAGTCAGTTGGACTAGTTTATACCAGGAGTGATAATACTTGTCCAAACCAATTGAGTTAGTTGTAATATCAGGAGTGGTTAAACTCGTGTTGTAATCTTTTGAGATTTGTAAAACTCCTTAAGAGTGTTTAAGAGAGAATTGAACATACCTTAGTTTAGAGCGAACCCGTATAAAAATAAGTTTGTCTTATTGCTTTTTGTTTTTAAAAGTTTTCCTAAATACTATTTGAAATACTTAAGTATTTAACACTTATATTTGAAATACTTAAGTGTTAAACTTAACACTTATGGGAGGCTGTATAATCCCTTAAAATAACTTAAACACTTATTTACGCAAAGACTTAAATAACTCAATTTTTTTTTTTTAAGTTTTATCTTAGTTATCGTACTTAGAAAGTTGAAAAATGTAAAGTTATATATAAGGAACATTTTATTAAGGGTCTTTGAATCTATTAAAGTGTTGTTTGACCCTGTCATCTATATCTATAAGTTCTTCTCTCACTAGAAAGCACTTGAGCTTCAAAATGCAATGTGAACTTTTATATCAAAACTTATGTATGATGTCTCTAAAAATAATCTTTAACTAAAGATCAAGCTAAGATTTTCAGATAAATATCCAGTCGTTAAGTCTTAAATCCCTTCAAACTTTCCTTACATCTCTAATCATTTTATTTATGCAGTTTATGTTTGACAACTCTTAATTTGTTTCACTTCCAGCAAAATATTCCTATTTCAGATGACAAGATTAATACAAAAGCATATATTTTTCAAAGTGTAGATTTTTGTTCAAAATAGATCAAATGCGAGTAAGGTGTAACCCTAATTATACTTTCAGAATTGTTGTTCAATCACTTAAATTACTGCCTACAAGTTATCGTGAGTTCATTATAAATAGTATTGTGAATATCTAAAAACTCAGATGTGATGAAGATTACTTACCATACATTGTTATTTAATTTTTATCTAAATGCAATTAAATTATTTTTTGTAATAATAACAAAAATTTAAATCTAAGTAACTCATGCATTTGCACGGATAGAAACACTAGCAATAAGACAACTCGTTACAAAAAAATGCACATTATTATTTATAAATATCTATTTTAAAAATCGCCTCTTTTATTTGAGAAACACATTTATAAATACTTATAGTCATTATTAAGGTACCACTAATACAATAAGTTATTAATTAAAGTGATTCGTTAGTTGAATTATGTTGCTTATGTTATGTGACAAATGTTTAGTAGATTAAATCACAATTGAATCATAAATTTTATATTGTTACACCTTTAAAGAGAGTTACATTGGTTATGTAACAAAGGTTTAATAGATTAAATCACAATTAATCATAAATTTTATATTGTTATACCTTTAAGTATATAGAGTTACCCCTAGCTTTTAGTTAGAGTATTTGATTCAGTGGTAAATGGCAAATCTAATCAAAGGCAAATACAATTTTAAATCCCAATCAAATAATTACTAAGACATAAATTATAAAGTTTTATTACTATTATTCCATTATAGAGATTCTCTAGGTAAAATCACAATCAAACTATATCTCTTGGGACTAATATATACACATATACAAAGATAAAAGAAATGGGAGTGTAATACTTCATAATTTTCTAAGATAAAGAAAAAAAACTTATTTCTGAATTAAGAAGAAATTGACATTGTCTTTTATTCTTGATTTGATATAAAAACAGTTTCATCTAATAATAACATTAAAAAGTTTTGCATAATTAATTCTTTCATTTACAATAAATTTTGACATTTATTTTACTTATAATACATTACATGATTATGACTATACTGTGTATATCATACTTGATGTAGTAGAAGAATCGATGATATAAGACCTACCTACATTATGATTAACCATTATTTTCCCATCATTTCGAAAAAGAAATTTTTAAATTAAAATATCCTATAGAAGAAGGTGTATTTGATTTATATGAAATCTTAAATGTACTGAACTTAGGAAATGTTAACCTTCTATTCTTTTCACTTATATTGTGTTTGAATAAGAAATTATAAAAAGGTCATTTGTTTTTTAGAAAGAAAATAAACAATGGTAAAATATTTTTGTATAGAAATTTTAGAAGGAATTAAAATTCTAGAAAATTTTAAAAGTATTTATTTAAAACTATTAAAAAAAAGTTAAAATTTTTGGGTATTTTTCATATGTGTATCATTTATCTTTCCTTGAGTACCTCCCTCCCCTCTTTCTCTCTCTCTCCTTTTTTTTCTGCGTTTAGTTCTCAGTCTCCTTTGAATCTTTTATCTTTTAATTTCTTCTTTATCTTTTAAATGGTCTATATTAATTTAATTTTAAATTTTCAAATATATTAATTTTTCCTACAGTTTTATATAATTAAAAGAAAACAATGAAAACATAATTTTAATTAGTTTAAATTTTAAACCTTTCTAAAATTTTGAAGTTTTTGAATTTTCATACAATTATAAATTATGTTTTTCTTACCAAATTTTAAACATTCCTTATGAGTGGTGGAGTTTCATTATTGATTAGAGAGGCTTTGCCTTCCTATTTTATTTTTACACAAACAAAAATAAATATATAGATTTTTTTTTTTAATTTTATTAAATTCATATATTTAGTTCCTAATTTTTTATACACCCTCATATGTTTTTTAAAGAAATGGTTGTTGTAAATCATTAACTTATTCAATATTTTTTCATATTTTGAAAAACAACTCCAAAGGAAAAAGTAATTACATTATTTTAAAACGGATTTTGACAATAAAATTACAAGATCATGGAAGGTGATAATCCAAATATAAACCACATCAAATAAATGGCAATATTTGGTATCCATACATAATTTGAATGCCTTAAAATTAAAAAATTAACAAGTAATTATGAATAACAATTAATGATAAAAATAAATAACATACTAATATTATAATAAATTATTGAAAATAAAGGAGAATGTTACAACCATAGAGTTTCATAAGGAGATTTGCAAAAGGATGTTTTGGAACACCCCAATTTGAAATTATGAAACAAGCTCAGTGACTCATTAGATATTATAGAAGCCAATTATATATTAAAAATGTAGAACTATATATTAAAAAAATCACTAAAAATAATTGCATTTAACAAGAGTTATTTTTGGCATTTTGTACAATCTTAACCACTTGTTAACACTGTGTTCACTTGAAGGTATTTTCCTGTTCACGCAGATTGGAAAGCGAGTAATTTAAAAAAAACCGTGTTCGCTTTCGCGGAATTGAGGGTGATGATTTGAAGGTATTTGCGGGATTGTGATACTGTTCATTCACCCTCTGAAGTGTGAAGATTTGGATGGATTATTTGAGCTTTGTCTAAAATACCCTTATCATTTTAAATAATTTGCACTTGCCCTTACCACTTGAACCAGCACTGTTTAGTCACGAGACTGCATTGATCAACAGAGATTCCTGACCTACCTTCATTCAGCCATGCCATGGAATAGTGAAGATTCCTCACGTTCTGCTTCAGGCATGGAATAGTGCAGCTTGCAGCCTTGCACACACATAAAAGATTCCTCCGTGCAGCACCATTGACAGTGCAGCACCATTGACAATACACTGCGACATGTCCAAGCTTTTTGACCGAAGCATTATTAATATGGGGCATTCTCGGTGTTTGGTTCTGTGTTGTTTCACCGAGAAGGGAGAACATCTTGTGCATGCAGTGACTCAGGAAGAGAAAGAACGAAGAGAAACGTTGTTGGAATAGTGGTGAAGAAAATTCTGAGCTCAGGTGAGCACCATCGGAGTGTTTTGGTTGTTGCTGTAATATTTGCAGGGTGTGGGTGGATGATGAAGGTGGATGATGAAGACAGGAGGTGGTCCGAGCGTGAAAGAATGGACGATGGGTGCTGCCTAGGTGAGAGGAAGAAGACGAAGAACTTGTATCCGGTTACGCATGAAGCGGTATCCGGATACGCACAACAATGAAAACATGAACAACTTTGTATCCGGTTACCCCTATATTGTATCAGAATACCATCATCATTTCTTCTTCTTCTTCTTCTTCTTCTTCTTCTTCTTCTTCTTCTTCTTCTTCTTCTTCTTCTTCTTCTTCTTCTTCTTCTTCTTCTTCTTCTTCTT
>NW_014542002.1:63610-84365 GCF_000741045.1 Vigna radiata var. radiata | reverse complement strand
AAAAAATTCATCAAATACCATATGCTGATTCCCAAACCACGTATATGCATCCTCTTGAATTAGTCTATATGGATATTTGGGGTCCTTCCCATGTTTGCTCTTTGAATGGTGATTGTTATTACCTATCTTTTGTATATGCTTTTTCAAAATACACTTGGATTTATTTCTTTCATGCTAATAATCCCAAGCTCTTGATATATTTCGTAGGTTCAAACTTTTAGCTGAAAATCAATTTACTGATAAATGTAGTATGCATGATTGTTCCAGTTATTCTATTTTATTAAAGAAATTGGGAATCCCCTTGCTTGAACACATGTACCTTGTATTTTTAATGGCAGTGGCAGAGGGTGGAAAANTCACAAGTTGAAGCAGAAGAAGAAGAAGCAGCACCTTATTGTTCCAGTAGACAGAGTTTAGAAGTGGATACAAAATTATTTATTGGACTGCCAAAGCAAGGTTGCTCATTGTAGGTACTTATATAAAGTCAACTAATAATTTTTCAAGATTTGGTGACAAATCTCAGTGTTCTTAGAGATCATGAATTAATAAATGATGATATAATTCTTTATCATATTCCAGGGCACTGCTTATTTGTTCTTATTAATTTCAATTGTAGATAAATAAAAACATTGCATGCAGAAGATGGAAAACTATGCAGTTGATTTTTATACGAGGCATATTGTCACACCTAAAATAATGAATTTCGAATCATTTGCTGGTTTAGGGTTATATTTCCAACATAATCTTATATCTCAAGGGGTGGTTGAATTTCTTACACTGCAGGCACCGTTCTATCCGGATTTAATTAAAGTTTTTTATTCAAATCTCAAGATTTCTGGGAATGGATATTTGATTAGCGAGGTCCACAAGAGAAGAATCAAATTGAAACCTGCTGATTGGTTGAATATTGTTAATATGAAGTACGAGGGTCAAAAGNTGTGTTATTCGACTATCCCAGACGACTTTCCTNATGATCGAGACATGGCATTAGCTACTATGGTCAGACCAGAAATGCAGGGTCAACGTGTTAGAACAGTTGGTTCTTTAAATATTAATGATAGACTTCTNCATTATGTTATTGTTCACATGCTATCTCCNCGACCTGCAAATTTTGCAAGGGTATTGCAGGAGGATATCTTTATGATATGGGTGCTTAAAAATAATATACCTATCAATTGGCCTCATCACATTATGNAGCATATGCTCAAATGCAAGGCCAGTGACGTGCCCCTACCATATGGTGTATTGATCACCCAAATCATGCAATATTGTGGAGTGCATGTAGATGACGACGCCAACACTCATATTGGGAGCAGACATCATTTTTCAATTAATTCTTTGAAGAGGTTGAATATAGTTAATGTCAACGGTGTTTGGCAACATCATGTCGGCAATGATGAAGAAGAAGAACAACCACAACATGATGACAACCCTGTCCAACCTCCTCCAGATCATTCAAATCCCAATATGATGACTCAAATATGGGAGGGGGTACAAGACTTGCAACACAGAATGCAGGGTATGGAACAAATGCAGGGGCAGGTTCAACGTATTGAACATAACTTGGCAAACCTTTCTCTAGACATGAATCGACAGTTTGCTCAGCTGAATCAAAATGTTAACTTAATTCTTCACCATTTGGATGATTAAGTTGATCACTTTGACTTCACTGTATTTCATCACGATGTATGACAAATATATTTGTATGTTATTATGTTTGGACTTGTTATTTCATGTAATGGATAATTACCACTTCGGTTCATTATCGGCAATCTACAAAATTAATGAATTTCACTTCCATAACAAATCAATTTATACTTCTACAAAAAAATTATATCACAAAGAAGTAGTAAATTAGAAAAGAAATCATTTCACTCAAGTATAATTTAATTAAATTATTACAATTATTTTTAATAATTATTCTTAATAATTATTCCAAATTTTTAACTCTTAAATAAACATTTTTACAATTAAATATAATATTAACAAATATCATTTTATATTACTTTAATACTTAGGGGCATTTTGGTAATTTTTCATTTTTACCAATTTATTAAAAATTTTAAAACTGTCACATCAATCAAATCCTACACTAATTTTCACAAATTTCACCCCCAAATTCACTCTCAATTACCTTCAAATCTACTCAAATAAACACACAAAAAAATCACCCTCAAATCCACTCAATCACTCTCCCCCCCCCCTCCCCAACTAAACACACCCTAAATGTGTTTCAACTTATTTGACTTTTAACTCACTATATCTTAGTGTCTAATGATTTATTCGTTGTTTAGAACCCCTAAATTTACTAAAATTTTAGAACCCTCAATACCTACATGTTATTTTGTTTAAGTCCCATAAAATTCCAAAATGATTTTTATTTTCATTTCTTTACATTTCATAATGTATATTTCTTTTTAATAAAGATAAAAAAATCTTTAAACTATAGTAACCAATTACTAAAAAAGAAAAAAAAATATTAAAAAATGAATAAATATTGAAAAGCAAAGTTACTAATTTTTATATTTATAATAAAAAATTAACATTTACCAAATAACAAAGTTTACATGTTGAAAATGAACTATCATAATTATAATTAACCATAAAAAATTGCACACAATGGAATATGTAATTTATTGAAAGAAGTTTGGACAAGCATGTTGTAAAGGCCTGAAAATTATTTTAAAGCCTTTTGGCCTTAATATTTGGGACAGTCAAGCCCATAAGTCAAGGGATGCCTTAGCCTTAGGGAAAGGCTTTTTCTGAAGATCAGATTCTTCATTTAGCCATTTTTCTTTCTCTCTCTAAAAGCAAAACCCTTTTCTCTATGCCCTACCTTCTCTCTAAAAATACTCAAGATTTATCTTTTGGCTTGTTGATTTGAAGCTACCTAGGCGATCAAGGCTTCAAGAGCCACGTTTCTACCGATGGAAGTCCCGTTTCCTCCAACCAGTAAGAAAACCCCTTTTCTCGTTGCCCTAGGGTTGTAAGCATGCGATTGAACTTGTTTGCATGCAACCTATTTAGTTTTCTTCCACAATCTAGCTTCAATTTGGTTCTAAGACTCGTTTTCCATCATCAATTGATGATTTATAGGTGATTCTCACATTTTGGGGTTTCAAGCAAATGGTCTAGGGTTCTTCCTTGAGTTGGTTGTCCACACTAGAGGTAAGGGGAGCTAGTTCTTCTTTTCATTTTAGTTGTGTGATATGAATGCATGATAATTTTGAAGTGGTATGTTGTTGGGGGCATGAAATTGGTTCTATTGACTTGAAATGCATGTATGGGAGTGTGTGTGTAAGTGAAATTGGTGATTTATGGCCATGAACTGTTTGAAATGATTTAGAACGATGAATTATGTATGTTGAAACTGTTTTGGTGTGAAAAATCTGTTGTGGTATTGTTAGGATGGAAAATCAAGTGTCTTAGGGTCAATTTTGGGTCATTTTAGAGGAAGTGAGGTAGTGATTTTGAGCAAATGAGGTTTGTCACGTTTTTGGGCTATTGAGGCAGTTTCATTCACTATATTATGACTTGTTGGAGTCACTAAATTGGCCAAAATAAGTGCAAAATGGTAAGATTGGGGTTTTGGGTCCCTAAGTTGGGAAAATTGGTGTTTTAGAGTTGGAAAGGAGCTTAAATCACTTTAGAAATGCAATGGGGATGTTTAGAATCATTTAGATAGGTTTAATTATGTCTAAAACAAGAATTATAGGTGTTTGAAGTTGGTAAAAGTTGTTAGAAATGATCACAAAGGTTGTTGTCCAGATTCTGCAGAATTTTGCAGAGTTCTGCATAATTTGACAGTTCGGTCTTAAGGGTCTCGGTCAGAGAAGGATGGTCATTCTCATGACCGTTCGGTCTTGTACTCTCGGTCAGAGAAGGATTGGCCCTTCTCATGACCGTTCGGTCTTGCATTGTTCTCGGCCACCTAGGGTCCTCGGTCTTAGATGCTCTCGGCCATGCATAGTTCTCAGTCTTAGATGCTCTTGGTCTCATATAGGGTTCTTGGCTTTAGATGCTCTTGGTCTCATGTAAGGTTCTCGATCTTAGATGCTCTCGGCCATGTGTTGTTCTCGGTCTAGTATTGCCCCTAATCCGGTATCGCGTTCGGTTAGGTGTGTTCTCGGTCAGAGAAGGTTGGTCCTTCTCATGACCGTTCGGTCAGGTGTGTTCTCGGTCAGAGAAGGCTGGCCCTTCTCATGACCGTTCGTTCAGGTGGGTCTCGGTCAAAGAAGGGTTGACCCTTCTCATGACCATTCGGTCTATCAAAGAGTGTTCGGTCCTGACACTCAGTTCATTCCCAGTGGTCAGCCAATGCGCTCGGCCATGCTTATAACGTTCAGTTCAAGTTTTCCAGTTCATTGCTTTTGGTGAATTAAAGGTGTGTTTGACTTTTATTGCAAAGTAAGGATGGTTGGTGTAGTATGATGTGTGTATGACTTAATATGGCATTGGATGTGAAATTTTGATTCAAGAGGTATATCATGTGATTAGTGGTTGATGTGGTATGATGTGTATGGGACTTAATATGGTATGAGAGGTATATTGTTGACTCAAGAGGAATATCTTGTGATTTAAAGTGGTGAATTATAGTTTGAAAACATGTACGTACAAGTATGGTTGATGGACGTAATTCCATGATCCTCAAGGGAGGTTACATGGTGGTGCCCTGTAGTCTGTTTTGGTTGACCGTATGAATGGCCGAAGTTCCTGATGGGGTCTATCCTGACATTCTAATTACCATCCAAGCTCAAGTAGAGAGTGATGAGTCATGTGGTGAGAATAGCAAGAGGTCCTAGGATAGGCGCTTTCACTGTAGGCCTATACCGCAATAACAGACTAACCTTGTGTGTGGTCGGGTGAAACCCCTCGGCAATGGCTTTGCAAAGCAGTAGGGCCACTACAAGTGCACAAACCCCTGGAACTCGACATTTCATACTAGTCCGGATGGTCAAATCACGTGGTCGGACATTGGTATCAATAAAAAAAATGCATTTGGTCTTAGTCTGTATTGTTTATGGTCCTTGCATGCTTGAAATACTTGACTGGTAACATGCTTTTTATATCTAGCTCACCCTTGCATTGTTTGTTGTATGTGCTTGCCTCCCCCCTTGCGATGATCATCCAATCCTTTGGATGCGAACAATAGTTGATGATGTGCCCTTGGAGCAAGCATTGGAGAATGAAGAAGGTGCAGTCGTCTAGTACTTAGGGCTTCTACTAGCTCTTAGTTGAATAGATTGTTATTGTGATAAACTTCTAGCTTTTATTTTCAATAGTTCGGTACTTTTTGGAACACACTTTTTAGGTCCCTTTAAAGTTTAGTAACTTTGTATTTTGGGAGAACTTTGGAAGTTTGTACTCAAGTTATGATTCGTTTTAATTTCCTCTATATTTTGGATGACCGTATACATATTTAAATATTGTCATCTCTATCTTTCTCAACTGCTTTTACATACTATAATAGCTGAATCCTATTATATTGTATATCCATATAATATTTGGGATGTTACACATGTATATAAGTCAACAATTAGAAAATTAAATAACTTACAGCTAGTTGAAATAAATGAAATTGTTATGCAGACATGGTTATTAAAAAATAGTTTATTATGAAGTAGTGATTTTTTTAAATTACTAATAAAAAAATAAACAACATTGGAGAAATGAAATAACTCAAATATGTGAAATTTCTTCTTTTTTATTTTGTATGTGAAAGTACCTTTTGTCTCCTATCCTTGTTGAAGGCAAATTTTCCTCTTCCGTTAGGAAAAAAAAGTTTTTTTCCTTTTCTTTTTCTTATTACTTTGGCTTAGCATTATTCATGTCTCCTTTCTTCTTATTTTCTTTCTCTTCTATTTGTTTTTCTCCTCTTGCCTAATTCATAACCCTACACATTTATTCATGTTTGGTTATTTACGTTATCCTTCAAGTATGCTCTCAAGTTTGCATTTCTCTCTTAAAACAATTTAATGCATATAAAAAATTGGCATATGATATACTTTTATTATTTGAATTATTTACGCTATTTAGACTATTTATTGTTTGAATATATTGTTAAGTATACTTTATCTATAATTGGTTTATTATATACACAAATTTAGTTTGTTTGATGTTGATACTGAGTTGTTGTTGTATTAAGTGAACGTTAGTTTTCAATTTGAGCTTAGATACAAAAATTGGTGCAATTTCATTTTTATATAAGTGAACCTTAACTAGTTTTTTTTTAGTTCATATAATATGTTGAAGGGTAAACCCACTAAGATTCATTAGTTTTGGTTTTATTTTTGTCCAAGTTACTTAATTAGGAACAAATATTAAAAAAAAAACTCTAATAGGATGATAATAGACTATAGTTATTAAAAGGTAAATGATAAATGATAATAGAGTACATTTATTAAGAAAATCGTAATCTATAAATGATAATAAAATCTAATTATTTGGAAAACCTTGATGTATAAGTAATAATAGAATATAATTATTGGAATAATCGTAGTTTATGAATGATAATAGACTATGGTTCCAATTATAGTCTAAAAGACTTGTTCTATATTGTGGTATGATAAACTATTATTACATTAGTGTCATCCTTCTATTACTTATGTGTGTTCTTTTTTGTCTCAAAATCACTACTTTAGATAGATTCTTTTATTTTATCAAAATAATCCCTTCTTTAATATCATTTAAAAATCAATAACGCTTATAGTGTCTTGTTATAAAAGTCACTACCAATGTAATTTTAGGTTTTTTTACTCATAACCTTAGACAACCAAACCTTGTAGAGGCAAAACTACAATTTTGACCAACATTAAAACTATGACGATCTCGTGGCTATAGAAAATAATTGTCTCCAACGTTTATCCATTGTCTTTGAAAAAAAAAAAAACACTAAACTACCCCTATGTAACACAATGATATATCATAATCATTACTAAATTAGTCATTCATATACGTTTCCACTTGTAATTCAATTATTGATCTTTTGTTTTATATTTATTATATAAGTCTACTAAAAGATATCCATATATTTCACTACAAAAAATTTGTCAATTATCATGACTAATGGTTAATTTTTATTTGGAAGTTCAAAATTTTGGTGACAAATAAGCTTTTTGAAGGGCAGAAATTTGTTAGTAAAAATCAACATCGATTAATAGTTTCGTCAGTATTTATTTACAAGATTTTTATACGAAAACACTGTAGAAAATTACTAACAAATATATATGTGGATAAATTATGAATGTAAACTATCTAAATAAAAATTACTTATGAAAAAGGAAAATTGTCATAAGTTTTGAATATGTCATCAAATATAAACGAAATTACTGACAATAACAAATACATCCATTATTAATTACCAACAAATATTTAATATAATTAAACTTTAAACACGTAATATGAATTCATTTGTAAAAGAATATTAGAAGTGCGAATTGATACTATCAACCAATATTTTCATATAATTTTCTAGTAATATGTTTTATTAACATCACGGTTGATCCAACTCACTATTTTATTATCAAGAAATATTATCAACGATTAGCACTAATTTTGACTCAAATCCTTCAAATCTTTTGAAACTTAAAATCATATCAAATAACGTTTTACTTTAAATGACATCAATTTTGAGAATATCTAAGTTTATATTTTACCAACATATAAATGACTTGATTCAAATATTATCAACAATCAACAATAAATTTGAATCAAATTATTCAGATATTGACATGTTTAAAATCATATTAAATAATGATTAAATTTAAGTTATATTAAGTTTAGAAGAACCAAATTAAATTTAAACAACATAAATATGAAATAAAGTTAGATGGATAAATCTCGTTGTCCACGACCATTATGTTATTTGTTCCATTGGTAATGTTGAAGAAGGTTTTGTAAATTAGGTAAAAGAAATTGAAGGATTATATCGACAAAGGACTGAAACTGGTGATTTAATCACTCTTTGTTCTACTTTGTTTGACAAATCTCCTCCTTCCTAAAAAAAGATGTTCTTCGAGTGGTTATGTTGCACTTTGATGCTTGAGGCTATCATTCCCACCTCAATAGTTATTAGTAAACTGTCTAACTTTGTAAAGTTTTCTCTTAATTATTTCATCGACTACTTCGACCCAACACACAAAAATCGTTTATTTTCTCATGTGAAAGGTCAAAAGCACTAGACTGTGATTCTCTTGTGGAAGATACACCCTGCAAGGACGGAGAAAAATAGCCTTGAGAGAGAGCATGGGTGGCATCAAATAAATGGGACTGAAAATTTAAAGATAAAATAAGTTAATATATATTTATATATTGGATTTCAAGGTTACTTCTCATTATCTGAGCACCCAACTTCCTCCTTCACAACTCTCTTCCCTGTTCTTCATTCTTATCATTCTCTCTACCAAATCTTTACACTGAACCATATGATCTTTGATCAGGAGGTGCTCCAATGTTCACCGTGCCTAGGGCTCCGTAATTGACCGATCAATTTCGTCATTCCAAGCAGTAAGTTGTTCTTCCTTTTTCCTCAACTATTCTTGAACCTAACACTTGCAATCTTTGCTGATTGCATGTGCCTTTTGTATTCTTCTTTCCATTCTCTGCCCCATTCTAGCTCTAAGAGTTGTTTTCTACCACTGGTGGTTTGTAGGGTTTTGTAGTGTCCTGACTGTGTGAGGTACTGTTGAGGCTTTCCGGTGAGCTGTGCAGTGAGAACTAAAAGGTAAGAGGAGCTAGTTATATGATTTAAATTGTGTGTGGTATGAATGAATGTTAAGTTATGAAATAAGTATGTTGGTTGGGCTTAAATTAGATTCTAGTGGTATAAGTTGCATGTATTATAATTTTGAGCTTGTGCATGTTGTCATGTGATGTTCGTAAGCTATCTTCGATGAATTTGAATTGTTGAAATGGTTCATGATTGAAGTGGTTGTGTGTGTGGATTTTGTTAGAATAATTGCTAGTTAGACAATCAAGTGCTTGGTTGTATTTCAGGTCACTTTAGAGAAAGTGAGGTAGTGATTTTGGGCAATGGGGGTCTTGAGAGTAATTGGACTGTTTGGGTAGTTCAAATAGGCTTAATGTGACTTGATAGGAACATAAAACTGGTCTAGAACATGTTAAAAATGGTAGAATTGGATTTGAGCCTCTAAGTTGTGGAAATTAGTGTTTCAAAGATGAATTTGAGACTTAATCACTATAAGAATGTTTAAATCCATCTAAACAAGTTTAATTAGGTCTAAATCACGAATTAAAAGCTTAGAAGTTGGGAAAAATTAGGAAAAAGGTCTGGAATTGGCAAAGGGTGTGTGTGAGTGCATAATCTACAGATTATGCGTTTTGTAGATTATGCGTTCTACAGATTATGCAGACTCGCTATGCGAATGGTCTCGCATAACGAGTCCCTCTAGGAGGGTGCTCTCTGTCTGGGTCATTCGTTGTGTGAGCTGGTGCGCTGTGCGAATGACCAGAGAGTGTTGCTCTCTGCCTGGCGATTCACATAACGAATCCTGTTGCTATGCGATTGAGGCTGGCTTGGAGCCCCAGCCCAATTAATTTGAAGGGCAAGTGGTGCGTGTGGCAAGTCTTTGGAAAAGGGTTAGTCTTTGTCTAGGCTCTCGTTGTTCTACCTGGGTGCGCTATGCGAGAGACCTAAAGTCTGTCACCCATTCGAAGTAATTCGCAAGGCGAGTATGGTGCGCTATGCGAGCCACCCTGGTTTCACTGTCGAATGTGATGTGTTGTGCAAGAAGTCCTGAGTTTAGTTGTTTAATTTCCTTTTGTTGTATGATTGATTAAGTGGTTTGTTACATTGGTTGTGAAGTATGCTTTATTGTCTATGGCCTTATCTTATAGAACTTAAACATATATGTTGATTCTAGTTAAAAGTATATGAGTTGAAAAGGAAAGTGGTATGATTTCAAGGTTGTAAGTATAAGTTTCAAAGTGTAGAAACTCTTGGTGAGATTCTTTGTTGTTTAGAATAAGAGTAGGAGCTCAGTCATGGGAGTCATCCTGAAACTCCAATGGTATTTCTTCTCATATAGAGAGGATTGAACCATGTCGTGAGGAGTAGCAGGAGGTCTTAGTCTTGGGGGTTTCCAGTATGCCTCAAGGCCCGGAACAGGCTAACCTCGTGAGCGTGGTAGGATGAGACCCAATGGCCAAGTATTATAAGCCACCACGAGTGCATGACCTGCCATAGCTCGACTATCATTCTATGTCTGGACAATTCAAGTCTAGGATATCACAATGCTAGGATCTGTGTGGTAGTTTACCTTGTCTGAATTAAATCTTTAATGTGTATGCTACTATATATATATATATATATATATATATATATATATATATATATATATATATATATATATATATATATATATATTCTTATATAACTAGCTCACCCTTGCTTTGTGTTTTGTGTCTTGCTTATGTGATGTTTTTCTTTTGCAATGATCATCCACTTGATTGTGAGCAGAAGTAGAGGAGGTACCCCTAAAGTAGGTCTTAGAGGGAGATGACTCTACCGCTTAGTTTAGATAAGATTCCTAACTATTTTATGTATTTTGAAATACTCTAGTACTTAAAGTTTTAAATTCTTAACCAATTTAAAGTGACTCAAAACTAATGCTTTACTTGCGACCTTTGTAATATTATAATCACTGATGTCTCTATCATATTGTTATTAGAATAAAGACATTATCCTCTCAATATAGTGACAACATTATTCAAAAATAAATTTAACATTAAAGGGGCTCAAGTGTTTTTTTTTATATCTCTGGTCACTGACCAATATCCTTTTTGTACATGAAATACATTATTGAAATATAGGTTATCAAATATCTTGCAACTCATTCTAATGAAAACTTGTATATACTGCTTTAAAACATGTATATACGAAATATAGTTAGTTCTACAGTGGCGTCGTGAACTCCTTGAGATTTGTCATGAACGACGAGAATATTATTTAGCTAAAAATACAAAACATGGAGCAAATAAAAATAAAATAAAATAGAAACATAGATTTGGGTTCTTTCGTTGTTGCTTGATGAAAACCATGTATCCTAACGTGGTTGAGACCGCAAAGAGATCCAAACACTAAGATTTGGAATTAAAGAAGTTTGAGAAAACATGGTCGTCATGACCAGGGTGAATGAAGGAATTAGTAAAAAATAATAAACACTACATGTTCTCATTATTCATGTGTAGTTTTTCACTGATGGAATTTCCAGTAAAAAATAAACAAACGATAAATTATTTCCATTCCAGATTTTACGATGTAATCTATAAGAATAGCCTGTGAACCATAATAGTTTGCCGAAGAAAAATAAAGTAGTTTGCTGGTGGTACTCACAGATGAATAGATCAAACTACAGTTAAAAGAAGAGTGGATTCATCCAATTCCCAAGCGGTATTCTCAATGTGGCATTAATTACCTAATAATATGAAGACTGATGGCATTTAAATCTATCATCTATAATAACATACAATAGTTGCTAGTTCCTGCAAGAATTTAAGACCAGTCACTGAGGTCCGTCACTATGGTCTGGCCATCATTCAAACAGTACCAGCAGATGCAACAATTTCCCCTTCACCGCAAGGTGGCAGAAATTGGGCATATTATTGTGTGAGCAACTTCGAGTCACACGCCACTATTTTAACCCGTCCAACATTCTCTTGGCTGTCTTCGTTCTTAAACAATGCATCTTGTAAGATGAAGGTCCAAACATTGTCGCAAAATCTATACGTGTGGAGGTGTCCCTGTTATCCAAACATAGTTCAGGAATTACATGACTAAGAAATTCAGTATCCAACACAGAATGCGTAAATGTTGAAAGGAGCTATTGGAGGATTGCAGCACCACATTTTGTATTAGGTATAGCTGCTAATCACACTGGTAACATGAAATCACATCATCCCATGGTGAAATTAATATTCCGTCAGGCAAGAAACAATACCTTTCAACACATTCAAAAGAATGCAATATAGAGAGGGTGTTAGTACCAAATCATACTACAGAAAAGGCCTCGAATGATCAATAGTGGTTGGGCTAAAAAATTAATCCCTAAAGATAAAGACCGAAACTCATAGCTATTTCCATTATGTTTGTTGGTAATATGCTCCGGATCAGTAACAGAAAATAAAATCCTCACGCATAGCTAAGCTTGAGAACTTGAGTCATGAACATTTATTCTTTAGAGCTACATGAACAGGGAAGATCACGATTACATCCATTTACAAGAATAAAAACTGTTATGTAGTTAGTGACCGGAAACATTTCAGATAGTGAAACATTGTTTTGCTCTACTTTTGAATCCACCTGCTTTTGTCACATACACTAATAATGAGGCTAAATGGAAAAACAAATTATAATAACATTCTATTTGGTAGGATCAGCCTCAAGAATATACCAGAGCTTACTACTTGATAGGATTGGGCATATTTTTCTACCCATACTTATTCACAACAAAATAAGTATATAATTTGAAAACCAAAAGTTAAGCTACTTTATTGATTTTATAACAAGCAAAGAAAAGTGTCATACTAAATCTACAAAGATTTTACATTTTAGTTTCTGTATAGAGCCTTTCAGACTTCAATTTGCAAATATAAAAATAGTTTAAATTTTATGAAGATTCCAGTCTGTTAAACGAAAAAGCTTTCACGTTCCCCATGCAAAGATTCACCAGAAGAAACAAACTGAACCTCTTCCAACCAAGCATCTCCACAAAACAAAAATGCTACATGTACATACCATATGCATTCACCCCTCCCAACCCAAAAAATAAATAAAAAAAAAGGAAGAAAACAAAACCAACATAGATTGTAGTCTAAAAGTCTGCATAAGCAATCCTTAACGGTCAAAATCAAATAATCTGACTGCAATCGTCACAGTGACAAAGATAACAGCAAGCCATGACAAACAAAAAAGGACTTATTTAGCTTCATTTCCAGAAATAAAGCATAAGCAGATTATATATAATCAATTGACTGCATACCTGACAATGAATTTCAAATGTTTAAAGCCATAAAATTAAGTGAAAAAATATTTATAAATGGCTAACCATGCAAGCATTCTGTTTGAATCACGTGTGTAGGTATTAATAGTTTTTTTTAATAGGAATATCAATGTCATATTATTAAGTCCAATAACAAATGACAGCATACTCCCTTCAACCATAAGTTTAAATTTTCATGAGCATACTTTATGAATTGATAAACATACTCAATCATGAAAATAACAAAAGACATGTACATAGAAAGAGAAATGTAGCTGGTATAGAGACTATACTATCCTCCAATGGGGGATCATAAATGAATGAAATTTCCATAGTTCAACCCCAACTTCGACAAAATAGCAAATGTCAAGATTTTCTTGTGAGCAAAAGTTTAGATTGGGGGAAGGCACAGAGATACCACTAACTTTAATGAGGATTCATGGTGAAATTTTCATCTCTCTCCTACCAACAGGGGAAAATTTTAGAACCAATTCCAAGTCACAACAAATTTGAGTGAAAGACTCAACCAAGCCTTAAGTTTATTACATTCAATTTGCATATGTAACTCCGAAAAAGGGCCAGGGACTTTCAAGGAATAAATGAAGGAGAAAACCAAGAAAAAAAAAGGAGAAACACAGAAACAGTGATGCTTCCTTAAAAACAACCATAAAAAGATTCAGAAATCATAAAAAACATAATAAATATTTTTATTGGCAAAGCTGTAGCATCAAGATCCCCATAATAAACACACATTCAAGTCTCAAATAATCTACATAGTTTTCTACTCCGTGTTAATGTTCATGCATGCCCTGATGTTCATAGCCTGGTGCTACGTAAGTTATAGCAAAAGGGATAAGAGGATATTTTAAAGGTAACAACAAAATATGTTCGGCAAAAATCTACAGACTGACACTATGAAGCAATTATAACCTTTTAAGCCATCAACATAAGTTGAACAGACAGGCATCAAGACCAACTTATGCCAAACAACAATCCTCATATAGTTCTCCTTACATACTTCATTTTGTTTACTCGTTTTATTCCTTTTTAAAAGTTGTTTAAGCCTTTAAGGTAGTTGTAAAGCAATTAAGCCTTTTTATGTTATTTAATGTAGTTATAATAGAATAAAGTCATTAATTAAATATTTGGTTCCCTGCAGTAATTCTCATTCTAGCAAATATTTGAACCTTAGTTAGCTGCATTATTGATGTATTAAATGCTTCAATTACGAAATAAATAAAAAAAAAAGAACTTTGAATGAATTACTTTTTAGCATTGTTCATCAGTGGCATATGGCCAAAATTCCACTGTATAAACACACCATTGTGGCCTTTGGGTTTTCATAGCAGGCCTCCCTTTAAAAATTGCATATGGTGGTCGGCAAAATATCTGCAATGCCATTCCACCACATCAGCAATGGCACCACCATATAACAAAACTTCCCTTCAAAATCCCTTGGATTATTTTTGTCACTTTATATATTTATTAATAGCAAGTTCTTAATTACCTGCTATAGTGCCACAATCATCAGAGTTCCATAACATTTAATATCAGGGATAAGGTTTTTGAGCATGACCATTATACGCTGCTAAGTGCTATTGACTAATACAATTAATATTAGCGATAGTGTTAGAAAAATTAGTAATGCTTTATCTATTCCCTAACATTAACAAATAAAAAGGATAAAAAAATGCAAGCATGTCCTAGCTCATCAAATTGCAATAACTCACTACGCCAAGAAGAGAACTTTGCCAGCAGCTCAATTCATGAATGATCAAATGAACTGAAAATTTTGGCTTTTGTACAAAGCATTTGTTTGCACAAACTTCTTCACAAGGACTTGTAAGATAGAAAAATAAGAAGAAAAATTAAATAAGGTTCTTCATGAGTTAAAATTAGATTATGCACAAGTTAAAAAATAAAAATTCAAAGAAGTCGTCCAATAAATCTTCAACAAACTAACTTGGGCATAAGCTGATGTTATCAGCTAAATAAGTCTGTTTTTTTTCTCTTTTTTTCCCCTCTCGTAATTCCTTGTTGAGAAATTGGTCCAAACAGACCTAAAGACAAATCTCAACTTTCATGTTTTAGTTCCTTTACGTGTGAATTGGCTTTAACAAGAAAATTTTGAAGCACGATAATTAAAAGAATGCTTAAATTCAATAAACTAGCATTTAATTTAATTACGACTAAATTGTCTTAGCTAATTATACTCATATAGAAAAGAGAGTCAAGTTGGTCAACGACAAATAGTTATTCCATTCAGACAAGACTAGGCTAGGCTTGAACCCCTCGAATCACTTGTATCCCTAACCGCAATCAACATCAGAAGAGTAAATAAATGGCCATACATACCATATCCAAAATTTAGCAACTCAAACTATATAATCTCTCTCTATGTATATACATGTGTGTGAGTGTGTGTGAATATAACTATAAGAGGAAAAGAAATGCTGCAATGTTACCTTGATGGAGACCTTGCTCTTAACTTGCGTTTCCAGAGCCTCAGTCATGGACTAAAATATCATCCAGACGCAAATGAAATAAAAATAATAATAACACGTTAAAACAGATCCAGAAACAGAAACCTAACTGTCGCAAGCAATTGAAAACCGTACCTTATCGAACTGGACCAGAACCTGAATCGCGAGCTCAGGGCTGAGAGTACCGTTCTGAACCATCTCGTCCAACGTCTCCGTCAGGCACATTCCGATCGTCGACCTGCGGTACAGTTCGAACGTCGCCATTGCAGCTTACGAAACGTGATCTGCGTCGATTGAAACGCACGCATCGAAAACGGGACCGAAATAATTCAGAGGAATTCATATAATAGAAAGTAATAATAGAAAGAAAAAAATAACGCTAAAAGCGATTGCGGAGAAGCGAGAAAACACAGAAGCGGAGAAACGGAGATCTAAGAGATGGAATTCGTATTACGAATCGGGTGGCGACGTTAGAGAGTGGTTCGCTTATGTTTCGTCTTCTTCTTCGTCTTCTGCTGGTGCTTCTGAGTTAACGTTTGGGTTTGGCTCAATAGCGTTTGGGAGCGGAGAAATTTGGGGCTTTTTATACCCTAGAATTTGGAGGTCATTGTATATATAGTGAAGGTTGGATAACAGTGTGAAATTACCATTCTACCCTCACTCACGTTTTTGTCATGTGAAGAGCCACACTCGCAAATTAAAAAATAGCATGTGTAATTTTTTTAGGAGGTGGACAATTACATTGATGAATATTTTATAAAAATAACTTGTATTCTATCAAAAAGACAATGCCAGATTTTTGTATGTTATACTTTTCATATTATATTAATAGGAACGTGAATGACTTAGATTAATGTTCAAATAATTATGTTCTGAAAATTGAATCCTTAATTAAATCCATTTAGATCAACTAGTCGGTGATGGAATAACTGAATCGGTATTAATAAAATAATATTGTTAATTAAATATTAAATAATATAGAATACAACATTGCAGAAATGTAATATTAGTTGTATCACTATAATTTAAGAGGGTTTCTGGCGGTTTTCTGAAACCCATAAATTCCTGGCAGTTTTATTAAAACCGCAACTAAGTTTTAAACTTTTATTTCTAAGTTTACTTTTCGCTGTTCTTCACTTCCTGCCACCACACGTAGAATGGAAGCTCATGTGGAAAGTTTTATTTCTGATCCCAATGAAGCTTCTCTGGATAAACGACGCAGAGTATTAAGAGAAGTTCATGAAAGGAGAATATAAGCATCTCTATCTCCGACACTTTCATTCAGCTTCTATGTTTATCTCCAAGGTTTGGCTTCATTGTGTCTTTCTGTTCGTTGTCCGTAGTAACTTTTATCTTTTCTATTTTATTTTGCAGTAGAATGGGGAACGAAAATAAATTTAGGGTTTCATTGTTTACAAAAGTGGGAAAGAATTTAAGATTTTACTCTTCATTTTCTGATAATTGATTTGCGTTTTCTAGGATTTTTCCTACAAAACGCGATGGAACCAAACGAACACAGTGAGATAGATGAGTTGTGCATTGTGATGGAAATCGTGAAGAAGCATGAGTATGGAGGACTCCTTTGGAGGAGAAGTAAACTCATCATCACTAATGTTATGGAGCGTTTCCTCCACGTTTGGAAGGTTCCTATCTCTCTTTATCTCTCTATTACTCCTTTTTAGGTTTCTTTATTTTCTTCTCTTTCTCCACAATCACATTTCTCTTCTCTTATTCTAAATTAGATTTCAAGAATTAGGTTGAAAGATGATGCAAAGGCGGCCTGTTTTCTGATATTTTTTATAAACTATATAAGAGTTTGGATGACCTAGAGATCTATCTTTTGCGGAAAGAGGTGCAAAAACACTCCTTCTACCCCTTAGATGCAGATTTTGGATGCAGAAGCTTTGATCTTCAACTTTTAGGGTTTTATCTTTCATTCTTTTCTATATTCCATCTAGGTTCACCATGTCTATGGTGAACTAAACTTCCATTATTGTTTGGAAAACGATGTAATCCTTTGAAACTTTCATATATTAAATTGATTTATATTATATATGCTTTACTTCATTAATTGTTAGGGTTTGTCCTCTATAATCAATGCTTGCTTAATTTAACTCATTCAATTGCATGATTATTGATTTTGTCGATATGGACACATACGGAGAAATCTAAAACTAGGAAAATTCTCCCAAAGGTAGTGTCGCAACCGGTTTCGCGACGGGACGACGATCCAAAAAAGAAACGAATTTAAAAAAAGAGTTTGGAGTCGCCACCATAGTTTATTCTGGAAAACTACGGAAAAACCATAAAATGATAAGTCATGGTCTGCGAAAATCGGATTTTAGGTCCAGGAGTCGGTTACGTGTAGGGAAGGTATTAGCACCCTATAACGCCTGCCCTAAGGCAGTACCTTTAATTAAAAACGAGAGTTCGATGTGGTTTGAAAAATCTTTAACTATCCCTAAAAATAAAATTCTAAAGAAACAAAATATATTTTTTTATTTTTTTGTGTTTGACAAGGATTGACCTTGCTCCTACGTATTCTCAAAATGAGAAATCAGAGTTACGTAGTTCTAGCTGAAAGATTGATTGTGGTTTGGAAAAGGATGTTTTGCATTTTGGTGTTTTTATAAAAAAAGGAAGAAAGGTTTTAGCACAAGGTCTACGCGAATGGTCGCACGTGTGCTTAAACCATTTAAAATAAATTTTGGCTGATTTTTTTTTAAAAGAAGAAGAAAAAGGTTTTAGCACAAGGCCGACAGAATGATTTGTTTGTTTGAAAATATTTTTAGTTTTTGAAGATTTTACATTTGTTTTGTATTTTTTTATATAAAAAAGGAAAGGATGTTTTGCATTTTGGTGTTTTTATAAAAAAAGGAAGAAAGGTTTTAGCACAAGGCCGACAGAATGGTCGCACGTGTGCTTAATCCTTTTTAAAATGAATTTTTGATTATTTTTATAAAAGAAGGAAAAAGGTTTTTAGCACAAGGCCGACAGAATGGTCGCACGTGTGCTATTAACCTTTTAAAATATATTTTTGTTGTTTTTATGAAAGAAGAAGAGAAAAGTTTTTAGCACAAGGCTGACAGAATGGTCGCACGTGTGCTAAAACCTTTTAAAATAAATTTTTTGATAGTTTTTTGAAAGAAGAGGAAAAAGGTTTTCAGCACAAGGCAGATAGAATGGACGCACATGTGCTAAAACCTTTAAAAATAAATTTTTGATAGTTTTTGAAAGAAGAGGAAAAAAGGTTTTCAGCACAAGGCCGACAGAATGGTCGCACATGTGCTTAAACCTTTTAAAATAAATTTGTTTTTTGAAAGAAGAAGAAGAAAAATGTTTTTAGCACAAGGACATGCGTGCGATCACACAAGTGCTTAAACCCTTAAAATATATTTTTTATAATTTTTAATTTTTAATTTTTTATGATTATTATTTTTGTCTTTCTTTTTGTAATTTTAATTAAATGAGAATAATAATAATATTTGCATAAGTATTTAAAATAGAAAATAAAAAAAAACTTTATTTAGTTATAAAGAAGTAGAACAATGTTAAATACTTATAACTCTAAAAAATCCATTTTCCTAATTTTATGACAAAATAATAGTTATGTCAATGTTCAAAATAAAATAAAAATTAAAGTCTAAAATAAGTGAAAAAGTACATGCACGGTGAAAAAAAAAGATAAAACAAAGCAAACAAAAACCATAGTAAAATATATGAGACAGTGTAAAAAAAAATCACTCAAATAAAATACGAGTAAAGAAAATAATAATAAAAAAAACAACGTAGGGTGGTAAGGATGAAAAACCAGTGGTGCTGCACGAAATATTTAGCCCAAGCCTGAAGTCTTCAAGAAACCCTAGGTTTCTTTTGCCTCTTCTTTTTTCTTTGTTCTCTTATGTTCTCTTTTCTAAAATGGATTCTTCTCCCCTCCTTTTCTCTTCAAAGTGCGTATCTATATACACACATTTTTATGTTATTGTGATCTTGCCTTAATGATGAATTAATTGACAATTAACAAAACAGGGAAAGAAATGGTCTAATAAATCAAATTATAATAATTGTCAGAAAATTATCCATTAAAAGGAAATCATATTTTTTCTTTTTAGGAAGAAACTGAATGCAACAATCAATATATTATTTTTAATTATTGCTTAGAATTATTGGCATAATGTTGATTCAAATTATTACCAAATAAAAAAAAATTCCAAAAAAAATTCTAAAGTGATCTCTCATGCATTAATATTAATTGCTTATGGGCATTTTTCCAAGGAAATCAAATCCAATTTATCATGTGCAACACCTCTCCCATTTTATTCACATGCACCCCCGTTTTTTTTTCCTTTTGTTTTTCTTTTTCGTTTTTTTCTTCTTTTTTTTTTTAATTTTTCTTTCCCTTTTTTTTCCTTTTTTTGTTTTCCCTTTTTTTTTCTATTTTTTTAAAAGACTAAACAAAATAATAAAATCAAAAATAATGAAATAAGATAAAAGTAAAAAAAACAAGTTCTGTTATTTAGCCACGCAGACGAAATTGGGTGTTGACAGTTGCCCCTCTTTACTTAGATATTACTGGATAATATGAAAATTTGATATTTTCGTATTATCTGAGTAAAAGCTAAGTAAAGATAGAAACACTAATTTCGTCTGGGTTTCAAAAGAGAAAGAGGAAAAATAAAAATCAATCCAAGTAAATATGATAACAAAAATCAATGAAGAGTGCCATGAAGTAACAAAAAGAATTCGACCATTGCCTAGCAGAAGGTCAATATCGCAGAAGAAAACTAAAACTCGACCATTGCGAAGCAGAGAGTAGATAGCAAAACTAAAACCTGGATTTAACCATTGCCTAGCAGAGGGCCAAACTCACAGAACAAAAACTCAAATTCGACCACTGCCAAGCATAGGGCTGAAAGCAAAACTAAAACCCGAATTTGACGACTGCCTTGCAGAAGGCAAAAATCACAGAAGAAAAACTTAAATTTGACCATTGCGAAGCAGAGGGCCGATAAAATAAAACTTGGATTTGATCATTGCCTTGCAGAGGGCCAAAATCACAGAAGAAAAACTTAAATTTGACCATTGCGAAGCAGAGGGCCGATAAAATAAAACTTGGATTTGACCATTGCCTTGCAGAGGGCCAAAATCACAGAAGAAAAACTTAAATTTGACCATTGCGAAACAGAGGGCCGATAACAAAATTAAAACCTGGATTTGACCATTGCCTTGCAGAGGGCCAAAATCGAAGAAGAAAAACTTAAATTTGACCATTGC
>NW_014542002.1:48605-63122 GCF_000741045.1 Vigna radiata var. radiata | reverse complement strand
TTGACCATTGCCTTGCAGAGGGCCAAAATCGCAGAAGAAAAACTTAAATTTGACCATTGCGAAGCAGAGGGCCGATAACAAAATTAAAACCTGGAGTTGACCATTGCCTTGCAGAGGGCCAAAATTGCAGAAAAACTTTAATTTGACCATTGTGAAGCAGAGGGCCAATAACAAAAAGAAAAAGTTGAGCTTAAGGTGTTAGGCGAACTGGGCTTTGGGTGCTAGACAAAACTGGGCTTTTGTGGGCCAGGTGAAACTTGGCTTATGTGCCAGTGTGGAAACTGGGCTTATCGGCTAGGTGAAACTGGGCTTATGGGCTAGGTGAAACTGGGCTTAGGGGCTAGGGTGGAAACTGGGCTTATGGGCCAGTATGGAAACTGGGCTTAAGGGCCAGTGTGGGAATTGGGCTTATGGGCTAGTGTGGGAACTGGGCTTATGGGCTAGTGTGGAAACTGGGCTTAAGGACCAGTGTGAAAACTGGGCTTATGGGCGAGTGTGGAAACTGGGCTTTGTGGGCTAGGCGAGCTGGGCTTTATAGGCCAGTGTGGAAACTGGGCTTTGTGGGCCAGGAGAGCTAGGCTTTATGAGCCAGTGTGGAAACTAGGCTTATGGGCCAGTGTAGAAACTGGGCTTAGGGGCCAGTTGAAACTGGGCTTAGGGCCCAGTGTAGAAACTGGGCTTAGGAATTTTGAAATTCTTGAAATTCATGATTTCGTGAAATTTTTGCAATTTTGATAGAAATTTTATTTTTGAAAAGACAACAAGGTATCGAAACCCTTCATTGCAAAATGTTAAAATCTTGATGTCGTTCTTTTTGTATTTTTGAAGAAGGATTCGACAACCATTCATATGAGTGAAGAGGGTTTCGATCCGAAAGATTTTCTTTTTCATGGATTGATGCACATATGAAAGACATTTGCTTTGTTTTGCATGTCTTTTTGCTTGAGTCAGTTATCTTACTTGTAATCATCAAACTGGTCTTTATTTTCAACGTTTTGTGAAAACTGAGGAATGTCATACATCCAAGGTCTAACTTTGAGATTATTATATTTTGACTTTTCTTCCGAGACATCAGTGCACACATGCTTGAATTTATTGGCAAGAGGATGGTTTTGAAGAGAAAGAGAGCCGTTTGGAATGGTTTGGAAGACTGGGACCGGCACATGGGTACTACAATCCTCAAAGGAGATGCAATATGTGAGTGTCAAGACGAAAGACGATATACCAAAAATTTTGCCCCGATTTTGTAGTTGGGAAAATGAGCTGGGGTTCGGATCCATGAAAATTGGGATGAAGATTTCAAGTGGGATTCGCAAGGCTGCCCCAGTCTTGAGATTATGGGTCGATGAGTTGTAAGGCAAAGAATTCGTATGAGATTCACAAAGCTGCCCCAGTTTTTTTGGCATAGGGTTCTGTTTGGAAGAGGTAATGAGCATGAAAAAGATAGGCTAAATGGATGGCCCCCAACTGGTTTGATTTTCTTCTGCGTGCTTCTGGCTAGTTGGCAGGGAGATCCCCCTCTTCCTGAGACATTACTTTTTTCTTTTCTTTTCTTTTCCTTTTTTGTTTTCATTCATTTTCTATATATTTTTTTTACGACACATCGAAAGTCAATTCGCCTTATCGCAAAAATTAAGCTTTATGAAAATTTGAGCAAGCATAATCCAATCTGTGTGGACTTTATTAGGCTTGTACGTGGCTAAGGGCTAAAAGGTATTGAAAGAAAGGATATAAAGGCCCAAATGAATGTTTATCAGTTATTACTTTTTGAAACAAGGGTTATCATCTAGGCATTGCATCAACTATTTGACTTTTTGAGCACTTTCGCTTTTTCTCGAACTTTGATTTTCATTCTTTTTGCTCATCATCACTTTGTGATTTTTTGTTCTTTTTGTTTGTTTTTATTTTTTGTTTTTTTTCTTCTTGATGAATTCTTTTCGTTTGACCACTGAATGCTCTTTATTTGCATCATGAGCTGACTCCTACTTGATGATAATCCTTGCTTGGGGATGATTTTGAAAAAGAATTTATTTTTGGCTCAAACGGGGTGACAATGGATATATATTTTTTGCTTTTTGATAAAGACAAGAAGGCCACACATTATTTTGAACTCTGTTTGCTTTATTTTCAAAAGATTAATTTTGCGACTAGATGACCTCAACATTAGTCGTTTTTTCTCTCTTTTCTTTTCTTCCTAGACCGCCCTTTTGGGTTTTCAATCTAGAGGACTTATTCTTTTTTTTAAAAAATTTTTTTATGTGCCTCGATGGATTCAGGGATCACCCCACTAGCGCAAGCGAGGATAATTTTGGCCAGGCCAATCTGCCCTAGTGTAAAGGTTTTTGTTACTGAGGGCAGTGACAATGTTTGTTTAGGGAAGATCCTTTAGTTTGGAAACATGTGCACAAATGTCTCGAGAAAAACGTCAAATTGATATTTTTTATTAGACATTTCACCTCGGAAAAGTCTGACGCTGCAACTTTTGTTTTTGATTTATCATTTTTTCTTTTTTTGCTATTCTCAAAAAACAAAAGTTTGACGATTTGCAAGAAAGACTAGTGACTCAAGATATATGAAAGATGCGTGATTTTATTAAGCGAAAATGACGGTTATAGGACTGCACACATCTCCCTTTGTGCCCTAAAGAAGGTTCAACATTTCAGATTCAAAGTCAAATATATGCAATCTCACAAGGATGGTTCCCTGAACCTAGAGGTCAATGGTCACTAGAGCTATGGCCCCCTTCATAGCATCTCCACAACAGTCGAGTAATCAACTAGATGCTGAGACACAAGTGAAGAGAATAGACTCTAGCTGGGGCTCTCACGATAGCCAAACAAGAAGTATGTCCCAAATGGCACTGCTACACAACCCCTCTATTTCTAAGTTGCACTCAGACCCGGGTATAGGGCCCCACTCATGATATGCATAAAGTGTGTGGTGAAGGGAGAATGCAATGCATACCCAAACCCTCACCTGCAAAACAACCAAAAAAATCCCAGGCAGATATAAACATGTTCTCTACCCTAGGGTTCAATATCAAAACAATTCGCAAGCAATTGTTTGAAATATGAAACATAGATAAAAATAAAAAATAAGAAAAAGTAAAAAGGAAAGAAAAAACATAAATCAAAACCATATCGAATTCGCGCATCTAATTAAATGGCTTGACCCTCAAAATTATCCCTAGTGAAGTCGCCATCTGTCGCAAACGATTTCGTGACGGGACGACGATCTAAAAAAGAAACGAATTTGAAAAAAGAGTTTGGAGTCGCCACCATAGTTTATTCTGGAAAACTACGGAAAAATCATAAAATGATTAGACATGGTCTGCGGGAATCAGATTTTAGGTCCGGGAGTCGATTACGTGTATGGAAGGTATTAACACCCTACAACGCCTGCCCTAAGGTAGTACCTTTAATTAAAAATGCGAATTCGATGTGGTTAGCAAAATGTTTAACTATCCCTAAAAATAAAATTCTAAAGAAACAAAATATATTTTTTTTTTATTTTTTTGTGTCCGACAAGGATTGACCTTGCTCCTATGTATTCTCAAAATGAGAAATCAGGGTTACGTAGTTCTAGCTGAAAGATTGATTGTGGTTTGGAAAAGGATGTCTTGCGTTTTGGTGTTTTTATAAAAAAGGGAAAGGTTTTAGCACATGGCCTACGCGAACGGTTGCACGTGTGCTTAAACCTTTTAAAATAAATTTTTGCTGATTTTTTTTAAAAGAAGAAGAAAAAAGTTTTAGCACAAGGCCGACAAAATGGTTTGTTTGTTTGAAAATGTTTTTAGTTTTTGAAGATTTTACATTTGTTTTGTATTTTTTATATAAAAAAAGGAAAGGGTTTTTAGCACAAGGCCGACAGAATGGTCGCACGTGTGCTTAAACCTTTTTAAAATGAATTTTTGATTATTTTCATAAAAGAAGGAAAAAGGGTTTTAGCACAAGGCTGACAGAATGGTCGCACGTGTGCTATTAACCTTTTAAAATATAATTTTGTTGTTTTTTGAAAGAAGAAGAGAAAAGTTTTTAGCACAAGGCCGACAGAATGGTCGCACGTGTGCTAAAACCTTTTAAAATAATTTTTTTGATAGTTTTTTGAAAGAAGAGGAAGTTTTCAGCACAAGGCAGAGAGAATGGTCGCACATGTGCTAAAACCTTTAAAAATAAATTTTTGATGGTTTTTGAAAGAAGAGGAAAAAAGGTTTTCAGCACAAGGCCGACAGAATGGTCGCACATGTGCCTAAACCTTTTAAAATAATTTTGTTTTTTTGAAAGAAGAAGAAGAAAAAAGTTTTTAGCACAAGGACGATGCGTGCCATCACACATGTGCTTAAACCCTTAAAATATATTTTTTATAATTTATAATTTATAATTTTTTATGATTATTATTTTTGTCTTTTTTTTTTGTAATTTTAATTAAATAAGAATAATAATAATATTTGCATAAGTATTTAAAATAGAAAATAAATAAAACTTTATTTAGTTATAAAGAAGCATAACAATGTTAAATACTAATAACTCTAAAAAATCCATTCTTCTAATTTTATGACAAAATAATAGTTACGTAAATATTCAAAATGAAATAAAAATTAAAAGACTAAAATAAGTGAAAAAGTACATGCACGGTAAAAAAAAAAGATAAAACAAAGCAAACAAAAACCATAGTAAAATATATGAGACAATGTAAAAAAAATTCACTCAAATAACAAACTAGTAAAGAAATTAATAATAAAAAAACAACGTAGGGTGTTAAGGATTAAAAACCAGTGGTGTTGCACGAAATATTTAGCCCAAGCCTGAATTCTTCAAGAAACCCTAGGTTTCTTTTGCCTCTTCTTTTTTCTTTGTTCTCTTATGTTCTCTTTTCGAAATTGGATTCTTCTCCCCTCCTTTTCTCTTCAAAGTGCGTATTTATATACACACATTGTAATATTATTGTGATCTTGCCTTAATGAAGAATTAATTGACAATTAACAAAACATGGAAAGAAATGGTCTAATAAATCAAATTATAATAATTGTCATAAAATTATCCATTAAAAGGAAATCATATTTTTTCTTTTTAGGAAGAAAGTGAACGCAACAATCAATATATTATTTTTAATTATTGCTTAGAATTATTGGCATAATGTTGATTCAAATTATTACCAAATAAAACAAAATTCCAAACAAAATTCTAAAGTGATCTCTCATGCATTAATATTAATTGCTTATAGGTATTTTTCCAAGGAAATCAAATCGAATTTATCACGTGCAACACCTCTCCCATTTTATTCACATGCACCCCCTTTTTTTTCTTTTTTTTTTCCTTTTGTTTTTCTTTTTCGTTTTTTTCTTCTTTTTTTTTTTAATTTTTCTTTCCCTTTTTTTTGTTGCTTTTTTCGTTTTCCCTTTTGTTTCTTTTTTTTAAAAGACTAAACAAAATAATAAAATAAGAAATAATAAAATAAGATAAAAGTAAAAAAAAAACAAGTTCTATTATTTAGCTATGCAGACGAAATTGGGTGTTAACAGATAGTATTACCTAGACATAGGAATATGAGAGTTGGTTGCATATGCACTCGTGTGCTTCAGAATTAATTATTAGGGATGCTAGGAATTGTATGAACTCATAATTAAGGATATGCTTTCTTCACCGAGACATCGAGTTTTAAATGTTCTAGAGAGTGACATTAACATTAATGAAGAAGATGAATTCGTAAATACATGACAGTGGATAGGATAAGTTGGAAACCCCAACAACATAATCATTCCATATTTTATCAACCAATCACCTGTGCATTCTTTAGTCAACTGATTAACACTTGTATTCATGTTTATTTTCTACATTATAAAACCAAATATTTTCGTTATCAAGTCTTAAATAATCAACAAATCACATGGTTGTTTAGGCCGTGAGTCTCTAGGGAAAATAATACTTGGATATACCATTTATATTACTTAATACGATTCGGTACCCTTGGCGGAGTCTTAACAAGTTTTTGGTGCTGTCACAGGGGACTCTTGGTTTAACTATTTTATCTGTGTGATTATTGATTAACTTCGACTTCATTGTTTTTATTTTGTTTTTGTTTTGTTATAATAATTGCTTTCTAGGGTTTATTTTTCTTGTGTATGCAAGATATAATTCGTACTAGGAGCAAGAAAAATTCAGAACCTCTTCTTGAAGGGCTAGACGAAAGTAGAAGAAGGAGGAGGATCCGAACATCTAGAGAATTATTCCCTCCTCCGGTGATAATTTTACAACCCTCACCAAAAGGATTTGACCAGAGTATAGAGGAGATGGCTAGAGAGAATAATGGCAGATGCACTCTGGCTGGAGAGAATAATGCCCACTTAGAACTCGCTAGGATAGGTTCTAACCTGGCTCTGATACCATGTTAGAAGTGGGTTTTAGGCCTAATTCAACCCGACAAAACCGGCTTGTAAGGTGAGGTTTGCACCTCACTTATATATTATAAATTGGCCTTATCTCTAGTCAATGTGGGACTTCCAACAAATCTCTTCAACAATTTATGTAGGTAACTATCTCCAATTAGAAGAGCACCAAAGCGACCATTAGAAACTTGGAGATACAAGTTGGCCAACTGGCTGAAAAGTTGGAAGATATGTCTGACAGGAGTTTTGGGTCCAATACTAAAGTTAACCCTAAGGAGGAGTGCAATGCCATTATGACTAGAAGTGACAAGATTTTGGATGAGAGAAAAAATGAGAGAAAAGAGAAAGTTGAGTTGAGTGAAAAAGAAGAAGAGAATAAAGAGAGAAGAGGTGAGGTTGAGAGAAAAGAAAAGGAGAGAAGAAGAGGGGAGAGAAAAAAATTGAGAAAATAGAAAAGATTCTTCCTAAGGAGTGTGAAAATATTGATAAAGAGAAACAATTAGGTTGTTTTAAAGAAATCTTTAAGAAATCGGAGATTAAAATTCCTTTGGTGAATGCATTGCAACAGGTTCCTGTGTATGCAAGAGTGCTAAAAAGGTTCCTAAAAAAGAAGAGATATCTAGATGAGGAGACTATTGATGAACAAGGTAATTGCAGTGTGGCTTTGAAGAAGGAATGTCCTCCAAAGGTGAAAGATCCATGAAGTTTTACCATCCCTTGCATCATTGGGAATGTGGAAATAGGGAAAGCCCTAATTGATTTAGGGTCAAACATTAATTTGATGCCCGTATCTGTGCTTAAGAAGATTGGTGGTCTTAAAGTGAAGCCGACAAAGATTTCTTTGCTAATGGTGGATGGATCCCCTAAGAAACCCTAAGGTGTGACAGAGGATATTGTGGTTCAAGTAGAAAAACTTGAATTTTTGGTTGACTTTGTGGTGATGGAGATGAAGGAGGATGAGGAGATCCCAATTATTCTTGGAAGACCGTTCATGAAAATGGCCAAGGTAATCATCAATATGGATAATGGGACAGTAATTCTTAAAGACCAAGAAGAGGAGGTGATCTTTAATGTCTTCAAAGTGGAGCGGCAAATTCAAGAAAAGAAGACTAGTCATAAAGCTGCATGTGAGGATGCACCAGTGACTAGCCTTAAAACTGCCAAGTCGGTCATAAAAGGTAAAAATTGTTTCTTCTCACAAGTTAGGGAAGAAGAAAAAGATGACAAAGGAAGGATGGTTCATTATGACTCGGTGGATGCATAATTCAAACTTGGCTTACTCGTAAGATTCAAAAACAAGTTATGGGTTATGAAAGATTTTAAAAAGAATGAAGTGATAAAGATTGAAGCTCCACATTCAAGATGAGTCAAAAAGGTGGATCAAAAGCAATTGATGAGTTGGTGTAATGAAAGCAAGAGGAACACCAACATTAAAGATGAAATTTGAGCTTTATTGGGTCAAGCTAATGACGTTAAAAGAGCGCTTGCTGGGAGGCACCCCAGTGATTTAAAAACATTGATTTCTTTGATTTATTTGTTTTGGTGATGTAATTTAAAAACTTTGGAACATTGTTTTGTTGGGTTATGAGCCTATGAAGGCGTAACATCTACTGATGGATGCTAGATGATTGAGTATCTACTGAAGGATACTAAGCTGCTAAACACCTATTGATGGGTGATGGTGAGAAGATATGCACCTACTGATGGGTGCTAAAAGATTCATGGGCCAGGCTCATGACGTTAAACAAGCGCTACCTAGGAGGCAACCCAGTTGTTTGAAATTTATCTTTGTTTGCTTTGATTTGCTTTTGTTCTAGTTGCATTATAGGTGCTTAATTGTTGAATGTTTGAGTGGTGTGAGAGATTAAATGTATTGATTAAGTGAGGGGGTGTGAAGTGAGTGAAAAATATATAAAATTCGAAAAATTGAGAGTTGAAGTTGAGAGGATTTGGTTAAGAACGCTGAGGGCAAGCTAGAAAAGAGAGGAATAAGTGTCGCGCTCACCGCTCAGTGCCAGTCTAGGGCGCTGAACGCGATTTCTGCAGAATTGGGTTTTGGGTTTTAAATTGGGCTCAGTGTGAGTTGACCTATTAGAAACTTTCCTTACCCTAGGTATCGGCCTAGCCATCTCATTCACTCTTCACTCACTTTAGCCACTCCAAAGCACTCTTCAAAGGCTTTCTCTCCATTTTCCTCTTCATCCCTCTTCACAAAACCCTTTCTCCACCCATTTTGCATCAAGTTTCCATCCAAAGTTTAGGGTTTGTTGAGAGCACTGCTGTTAGGGTTTGATTTCCTCAAATTCATTAGGCATTCTTCACACATTGAGCATCTCCACCCAAGTAAGTGCATGCATTTTACATTCTAGGGTATTTGAAAGCATGATTTTGAATGAACATGGTTGTCTAAGCATGATTCTTAAGGAGCTTTGATGTTTTTTGCATGATTGGTTGAAATAATCACTGTTTGGACCAATTAAATATCTTGATTGAGGACTGGAATTATGAAAAATTCATGTGAGTAACATTTAAAGGCCAACTAGGGCTATTATGCAGATAAAACTGTCTGGCACTGAGGGCCTTCTGAGGGGCGCTCAACGCGATTTCTACAGAAGTATGAATTTTGGGTTGTTGGCCATTGATGTGTTATCTAGTTTAATGTTTCTCGTTGCAGGTGACGCTGATGGCCCCTGTTTTTCCCTCAGCGTTGATAGAAAAGTGTGTTTGGAGGTTGTTTTGTGGATTACTAATGCTTGATAATGCTTCTTGTGGTTTTGTGAATTGTATTTGATACAGGGATGACCTCCTCAATAGGAAAGAGAATTAAAACCGTGGGAAAAAAAAGGAAGGAACCAGAGCATCCTTATTCTACCAAGTTCCTGTCTCGGAAGCATGAACAACACTTCCAAATAGTCCAAGACCGAAGACTTTTGATGGAGCGTAAAGTGGGGTGGATACCAAACTTGGCCCCACAATTTGGAGAGGAATTGGAAAGAAGAGAATGGGAGAATGTAGCTGCTTTCCCTGCACCAGCAAACATAGCGGGAGTCAAGGAATTCTACACTAATGCAAGGTCATTTGGCAACACTCATACAGAAGACTACATGAGCTATGTGAGAGGAAAGATTATTTGGTATGATCGTGATACTATTAACAGGTTTCTGCATACTGAGTGGGCTGGTAAGCAGTGTCAGTTTGCACTAAATATGGAAGAGGGAGAAAATTTTGATGACATGGAGAGGACACTGTGTATGCCTGGAGGGTGTTAAGACTCTGACAAGTGTATCGAATCGTATCAAGTAATATAAATGGTAAGACCAAGTATCGTTTTCCCTAGAGACTCATTGGCCTAAACAGTCATGTGATTTGTTGATTATTTAAGACTTGAGAAGAAAAAATAGATTTAGAATGCAAAACAGAAAATAAACATGAATGCAAGTGTTGATCAATTGACTCAAGAATACGCAAGTGATTAGTGTAAACTATGAAATAATGATGTTGTTGGGGGGTTTAATACCTCAATTGGTCCTCTAATTTGTCAACTAATCTCATTTTGGTCCTCTATTTTGCAACAGTCTCAATTTAGTCACAAATTTTGAAAATATGAACACATTACATCCCATCCGTTAAGTGTTAGCAAACGACATTAAGTGTTGATGAGTTGTAATTTTAGTTTTTACCACGTGTCAATGTGAAATAAAATGGAATGCCTTAGGTGGATGACGAAGCCCTAAGATTTAAGGGCAAGCCCTAAGTTTTAAGGGAATCCCCTCTCATTCTTACTTAATTGTGGAGTTGGGGAAGAAGAGGTCTTTCATTCATCTTGGGTAAGAAGAGTTGTAGTGAAGCATTGTGTTCTTGAGGTGCTCCTAAGGATATGTCTCGTTCATCAANCTCTTGTAAATGTTTGGGTTCGTCCATGCAACACAGTACTGGCAGTGTGAAGAGATTGGGTGCAAAACCAACATGCTTCTGTGGTCAGAATGCAGTGTTTCGAATTGCCCGAACACCTAAGAACAAGGGGAAAAAATTTTGGGGGTGTCCTAACTTCAAGGTGAGTTTTCCATAACCATTATCCCTAAATTTTGGGTTTTGACGAAGCTCTTTGTGTTGTTCTTGAACAGGGTGGGAATGACGAATTGGTTGGGTGCAACTTCTTTGAGTGGTGCTTGGAAGAAGGAAATCAAGGAGTGGTAGAAGAAAGGAGTGCTATTGCACGAGCTGAAGAAGTGGGTTTGATGAGTATGGAAGAAAGTTATCTTGAAAAGATGAGAATGGCTTCTATGGAGAAAACCTTACTTAGGTTGGAAAAGTGGTTTAAAATCTTAGTGGGGATGATGTTTGTGAACTTTATTTTCAATTTAATTTTAGTGTCACTGTTGCTGAAAGTTGGGTGAAAGTTGTATTAGTGGGGATGTTTGTATTTCAGTGGTTTTTCATTTTAGTAATGTGGTATGAAGCTTTTGATTGCTTAAGTTGTATCCTTGATGGCTGATATCAGAAATAAAATGGTGATTTGAATGGCCAATTTGCAAAAAAGTGTTGTAAATCAAAATTTGATGTTTGGAGCAAGTTTTCTTTATGAAATATAACTTATACAAGGTACCAGCAAAGGCTAAATTGTATGGAATCAAAATATTAGTGGTACAGTTGGTCTTTAACACCAACTTTAAGCCAATTTACCAAGCAATTTTTAACAGAGGAATGAAACTGAACTTAAATTAAAATTTTTGTTTTGGAGCAACTTTTATTTATGAACACTGACTTATACAACCTTCAACCAAAGGCTAAATATTATTTAATGAAAATATGAGTGGTACAGTTGCTGTTTAGCTACCAAAATGACATGGTGAACACAAAAGTTCTTCAATCAATATCGAAACTGATATCCAATTCATATCCAAAGTAATATCCAATATATCTGACAAATTACATCCAAAATGATATATCTGAATATGATTACATCCAAAATGATATCCTAATATTATTACATCCAAAATCATAACATGATTACATCCAAAATATTAGAGTTCAAGATTTAAAAAAGTTCAACATCAGTTACATAATTCATCATTCAACAATAGTTTCATCCTAATAGCAGTCATCATGCATCATTCACAGTGGAGTCTGGTTGTTGAGGAGGACCACTTGCAGTTGCCATCACAGTGGATTCTTGGGTAAGTGGAACATCTGTTGGTGGACCTTGGGTGCCTTGTGTTTGTTCAGAAGGAGATTGGGCAGTAGGTCTTTGTGGACAGCCTTTGTTGTTGTGATCAAGCTCCTTACATATACCTACATTTTTTTCTCTGACCACCCTTTCTTAACTCACTATCATTCTTCTTCAACTCCCAGTCCTCCAATCTTCGTTTCTTTTTGGGCCTTCCTGGCATTNNCTTCTTCTTTGGAGGTAATATATCTGAATAGGGTGTTACCTCCNAGATATGTTGACCATTGATAGGGTAAATTATGCTGTTGTAAGTCTCTTCATAAGTGGACTTTCTAAACCAGTGGGTTATGTAATCTTCTGCATTGATGTTCAGAAACTTCATTGATGTTATGGCATGTGCACAAGGAATGCCAGTAATTGCCCATTTTCTACATGTGCAGTCCATGGTGTCCACATTGACAACGAATTGGTTGCCAAATTTTGAAATATGCATGACCTCAAATAATTTCTCTCTTGACCACCTGTATGTAACACAAAATTTACATCAAAGAACTTAGAACAAGTCAAGATAAATGGCTAATATTATGTAGTGAGACAGTTTATAAAACTAACCTTGGTAACCAATATCTTCCTAAGGAAGACTCCTTTTGAAATCTATTCCAAACCTTAGGGCAGATTGAAGCATGATACTGTGTCATCTTTGTCTTGTTGGCAGCCCATCTCTTCATAATGTGTACCATAATGTCTTCTAACATGCTAATAATAGGCTTAGACCTACTATCTACTAGCACACTATTAAAGGCTTCAGACATGTTGTTGACAAGAGTGTCACATTGTGATCTAGGGGTGAATCTAGATCGTGACCAATATCTGTCATAAAATTAAGAAATAAAAACTATTAAAGTTCTGAAGTATAAAAAATTTAACTATTACTATAACAAATAAAATAAACAATTCAGAAACATACCTAGGTGGAATTGAAAGCAAGTATTTAAAAGCCTCATCATTGATGGCTTTAATATTCCTCATCTCAGCTTCCCATTGTTGTGGATGTGTGGCTACTGCTGCCCTCCACATGAGACGTTTGAGGTCTTTTCCTGGAAATGTTTTTCTAAAATTTGAATAGAGATGCCTAACACAAAACCTTTGCTCAACCCCTGGTAGAAGATCTTGAAAAGATGCCAAAAGACCCTGCCATGTTCAAAATATTGAGTTACATATTTTCTAATGAAGATATTAATTTAAATGTACAAGAACCAAGTTCACTGACCTTTTGTTGGTCTGACATAAAAGTAATTCCTGCACACACATCTTTCCCACCAAGGTCCTCAATTAGCAGCTGCAAGAACCAAGTCCAACTCTCTTTGTTTTCAACCTCAACCACAACATATGCTATGGGCAGCATTTGCTCGTTTCCATCTCTTCCAACTGCTGTTAATAACTCCCCTCCATACTTTGTTTTCAGAAAACATCCATCCAAGCCAACAATAGGTCTACAACTCACAAAGCTATCCTTGCATGCCTTCAAGCATGCATAAATTTTTTTAAAAATCACCTCACCATTAATGTTATCCACTTTAATTTGAACTGTTGATCCTGGATTTGTTTTCAGGAGCTCATGCCCATAATCATAAAGTCTTCTATATTGTTCATGAAATGATCCTTCAATTTTATCTTTTGCCATGGCTCTTGCCCTAAAAGCCATATTTCTTGATATCCCTACATTCCATTTCCTAGTCACTTTATCTCTAATATCCATTACCTTCATAGTTGGGTTCTCTCTCACAATTTCTCCATCCTTTCACTCAACCACTTAGAAGTCATTAACTTGACATTGAAATCCCTACTACAGCTGTGACTATCAACAACTTTTCTAAGTTGCCATGCATTGACATCAATCCTAAAAGGACTATAGGCATACCAATTACATTTTCCTTTTCCACCCAAGCACTTCACAATAATCCTTTTCTTGTCATTCTTTATAAATTTCATGTTTCTTCCATTACTAAGTGCATAAGTCCGAATACCATCCATGAATTCTTTTTCTCAGCGAAAAAGGTTCCTACCTCCCATTTATAACCATCCATACTTCTTGGCATAGTAAAAGTTGGAAAGGTTGTCTTCTTCTTACTGGACCCACCATCCTCCTCACCCTCACTGTCCTCAACATCACTGATCAGCTCCTCTGGCAGCCACTCATTGTCAGACAACCCACGCACATCATCCATATTGTTCTCATTGTCAGAAGATTCAGAAGAATCAAACACTCGACTGGAATGTTGTTCTCTAACATTTCCTTTGTAGCACCCAATGTCACACTGCACGGTGACATCATATAGATCTTCCTCCTCACTCTCATTCTCATGCAACTCCTCACCCTCACTGTCCTCTTCTTCATCATCCTCTCCTAAATCTTCTACCTCAAAATCATCAACCTCATGCACCTCTGGTTCCTGTACATGATAGAGGTTACCTTGGACCTCAACCTGGACCTCATGTAACTCCTNACCATCCTGAACCTGATCCACATCAGCATCCTCAACCTGGACCTCACCCTGGACCTCACCATCCTGAACCTCATCCCCATCAGCATCCTCAACCTGGACCTCATCCTCCACCTCACCACCCTCAACTTGGACCTCAACACCCTCAACCTGGACCTCACCACCCTCAACACCCTCAACCTGGACCTCACCACCCTCAACACCCTCAACTTGGACCTCACGGCCCTCTTGGCCATCACCTTCAGTATGCACCTCAACATCCACACCATAACCCTCTTCACCACCAACCCAATCAATGAATTCTATTATTTGTGGTTCCACCATATTATGAACCACATACAAATGGACTTCGTCATTTAACCTACCAATGTTCAACATATGCATGGCACCCTTGTCATCAGTTAATAACTCTAACCTATCTGGGTGCACAGACTGACCTCCTAAACCATACCATAATTCTT